>NC_057801.1:267646671-267768749 GCF_018294505.1 Triticum aestivum
TTTTACTTCCCAAAAATCATAAATATTCCAAAAAATCTCCGTCCGTTTTTATCCCGTTTGGACTCCATTTGATATTGGGTTTCTACGAAACAAAAAACATGCAACAGACAGGAAATGGCACTGGGAACTGGATCAATATGTTAGTCCCAAAAAATAGTATAAAAAGTTGCCAAAAGTATATAAATGTTGAATAATATTGGCATGGAACAATCAAAAAACTTAGATACGACGGAGACATAACACCTCACACCGCAATCGAACCAGTGAACCCTCGTACTCCTCTCTATGTGGGCTTCTACTGCCGCGTCTTCCCCGGCTCCGCGTCGTCCCCTTCCTAGGCCTCGCTGTTGTCCACCGCCCTCGTGCTATCGGCGCGGCGTGGTCAACGTGGTCAAGGAACGACTTCCATCGGAAGTGTACTGTACAAATTGAAGTTTTCACTTAGAGATCGTGCTAAAGTTTGGTTTTCGTCTTTGCCTAAAAATAGTATTGATTCTTGGAACAAGTGCAAAGATACTTTTATCTCTAAGTATTTTCCTCCCGCTAAGATCATCACTCTTAGGAACGATATTATGAATTTTAAACAACTTGATCATGAGCATGTTGCCCAATCTTGGGAAAGAATGAAATTGATGCTTCGCAATTGCCCTACTCATGGTTTGAATTTATGGATGATCATACAAAATTTTTATGCCGGTTTGAATTTTGCTTCTAGAAATCTCTTAGACTCGGCCTCGGGAGGCACCTTTATGGAAATCACGTTAGGAGATGCTACAAAATTGCTTGATAATATTATGGCTAATTATTCTCAATGGCACACCGAAAGATCTTCTAGTAAAAAAGTGCATGCTATAGAAGAAATCAATGTTTTGAGTAGAAAGATGGATGTACTTATGAAGATGTTTGCTACTAAAAATACTCCTCTTGATCCCAATGATATGCCTTTGTCTTCCTTGATTGAGAATAATAATGAATCTATGGATGTGAATTTTGTTGGTAGGAATAGTTTTGGAAACAACGCTTATAGAGGAAATTTTAATGCTAGACCGTTCCCTAGTAATCCCTCTAATAATTATGGAAATTTCTACAATAATTCTTATGGCAATTTTAATAAGATGCCCTCTGATTTTGAGAATAGTGTGAAAGAATTTATGATTTCTCAAAAGAATTTTAATGTCGTGCTTGAAGAAAAATTGCTCAAAGTTGATGATTTGGCTAGGAACATTGATAGACTTTCGCTTGATGTTAATTCTCTTAAACTTGGATCTTCTTCTCCTAAGCATGATATCAATGAGTCTCTCAAAGTAATGAGAATTTCCATTGACGAGTGCAAGGAAAGAACCACTAGATTGCGTGCTAAAAAAGAAAGCTTTATAAAACGTGTTCTTCTAGTCTTCATGAAAATAATGATGAGGATCTTAAAGTTATTGATGTGTCTCCGATTAGATCTATGTTTTGCAATATGAATTTTGATGATTATGGGAGTGATGATGAATCAACTTTGCCTAGAAGGCGTCCCAAAAATTCGGAGTCTTTAGATCTTGATGTTAAATTTGGTAAAAGTGAGATTGGAGAATCCTCTACTTCTAATAATTTTGAACCTACTATCTCGTATTTCAAGGAATTTGATTATGATAATTGCTATTTGAAAGGTTGTATTTCCTTGTTGCAATCCGTTGTTAATTCTCCTCATGCTTATAGTCAAAATAAAGCTTTTACCAAACATATTGTTGATGCCTTGATGCAATCTTATGATGAAAAACTTAATTTGGAAGTTTCTATACCTAGAAAACTTAATGATGAGTGGGAACCTACTATAAAGATTAGAATTAAAGATTATGAGTGTTTTGCTTTGTGTGATTTGGGTGCTAGTGTTTCCTCAATTCCGAAAACTTTATGTGATATTCTAGGTTTCCATGATCTTGATGATTGCTCTTTAAATTTGCACCTTGCGGATTCCACCATTAAAAAGCCTATGGGAAGGATCAATGATGTTCTTATCATTGCAAATAGAAATTTGGTACCCGTAGATTTTATCGTTCTTGATATAGATTGCAATCTTTCTTGGTCTATTATTCTTGGTAGACCTTTCCTTAGAATGATTGGTGCGATTATTGATATGAAGGAAGGGAACATTAGATTCCAATTTCCATTAAAGAAAGGCATGTAGCACTTTCCAAGAAAGAAAGTCAAATTACCTTATGAATCTATCATGCGTGCTACTTATGAATTTAGTGCCAAAGATGGCACTCGTTAGATCTATCTTTGTTTTTATGCCTAGCTAGGGGCGTTAAACGATAACGCTAGTTGGGAGGCAACCCAAATTTTCTTTATGTTTTTTTTGTTT
This sequence comes from Triticum aestivum, assembly GCF_018294505.1. NCBI lineage: Eukaryota > Viridiplantae > Streptophyta > Magnoliopsida > Poales > Poaceae > Triticum > Triticum aestivum. Next base: position 267,649,019 of record NC_057801.1, read on the forward strand.
TTGCTCCTGTTTAGTAATTAATCTTGCATCTACCTTCTGTTTAGATGTGTTTTTATCTTTTAATTAGTGTTTGTGCCAAGTAGAACCTAAAGGATAACCTACGATGATAGTTGATTTGATTCTGCTGAAAAACAAAAACTTTGCGCGCATGAATATAATTTTTTTAAATCACAGGAACGTGATTTTGCGTTGATTATTTTTGCTGCTGTTCAATAGACAAATTTTCCTGGACTTCCTATTTTGGTAGGATTTTTAGAGTTCCATAAGTTTGCGTTAGTGACAGATTACTACAGACTGTTCTGTTTTTGACAGATTCTGTTTTTCGTGTGTTGTTTGCTTATTTCAATGCATCTATGGCTAGTAAATTAGTTTATAAACCGTAAAGAAGTTGGAATACAGTAGGTTTAACACCAATATAAATAAATAATGAGTTCATTGTAGTAACTTATGTGGTGGTTTTGTTTTCTTTCACTAACAGAGCTTATAAGATTTCCTGTTGAGTTTTGTGTTGTGATGTTTTCAAGTTTTGGGTAAAGCTTTTATGGATTATGGAATAAGGAGTGGCAAGAGCCTAAGCTTGGGGATGCTTATGGCACCCCAAGATATTCAAGAATAGCCAAAATCCTAAGCTTGGGGATGCCCCGGGAAGGCATCCCCTCTTTCGTCTTCGTTCATTGGTAACTTTACTTGCAGCTATATTTTTATTCGCCACATGATATGTGTTTTGCTTGGAGCGTCGTGTATTATATTAGTCTTTGCTTTTTAGTTTACCACAATCATCCTTGCTGTACACACCTTTTTAGAGAAGCCTATTTGATTAGAATTTGCTAGAATACTCTATGTGCTTCACTTATATCTTTTGAGCTTAATAGTTTTTGCTCTAGTGCTTCACTTATATCTTTTAAAGCACGATGGTGTCTTAATTTTGAAGAAATTGCCAGTCTCTCATGCTTCACTTATATTATTTTGATAGTCTTTTAGAAAAGCATGGTATTTGCTATGATCATAAAGTTGGTCCTAGAATGATGAGCATCCAAGTTGGGTATAATAAAAACTATCATAGAAAGTGAATTGGATGCTATGATCAATTTGATGCTTGATAATTGTTTTGAGATATGGAGGTAGTGATATTAAAGTCATGCTAGTTGGGTATTATGAATTTAAAGAATGCTTGTGTTGAAGTTTGTGATTCCCGTAGCATGCACGTATGGTGAACCGCTTTGTGATGAAGTTGGAGCATAATTTTATTTATTGATTGTCTTCCTTATGAGTGGCGGTCGGGGACGAGCGATGGTCTTTTCCTACCAATCTATCCCCCTAGGAGCATGCGCGTAGTACTTTGGTTTTTGATGACTTCTAAATTTTGGCAACAAGTATATGAGTTCTTTTGATTAATGTTGAGTCCATGGATTATACGCACTCTTTCACCCTTCCACCATTGCTAGCCTCTCTTGTACCGCCCAACTTTCGCCGGTACCATACACCCACCATTTACCTTCCTAAAAACAGCCACCATATATACCTATTATGGCATTTCCATAGCCATTCCAAGATATATTGCCATGCAACTTTCCACTGTTTCGTTCATATGACACGCATTACTTTTGTCATATTGCTTTTTGCATGATCATGTAGTTGACATCGTATTTGTGGCAAGACCACCTTCATAATTTTCATACATGTCGCTCTTGATTCATTGCATATCCCGGTACACCGCTGGAGGCATTCATATAGAGTCATATCTTGTTCTAGCTTTGAGTTGTAAATCCATAAAAGTGTGATGATTTTCATTATTAGAGCATTGTCCTAGTGAGGAAAGGATGATGAAGACTATGATTCCCCCACAAGTCGGGACAAGACTTCGGACTTTACAAAAAGAAAAAAAAGAAAAAAAAGAGAAAGGCCAAAGAAAAAAAAGAAAGGCCAAAGAAAAAAAAGAGAGAAAAAAGAGAGAAAAAAATAATAAAATGAGAGAAAAGGAGAGAAGGGACAATGCTACTATCTCTTTTTCCACACTTGTGCTTCAAAATAGCACCATGATCTTCATGTTAGAGACTCTCATATGTTGTCACTTTCATATACTAGTGGGAATTTTTCATTATAGAACTTGGCTTGTATATTCCAATGATGGGCTTCCTCAAAGTGCCCTAGGTCTTCGTGAGCAAGCAAGTTGGATGCACCCCACTTAGTTTCTTTTATTGAGCTTTCATATATTTATAGCTCTAGTGCATCCGTTGCATGGCAATCCTTACTCACTCACATTGATATCTATTAATGGGCATCTCCATAGCCCGTTGATATGCCTAGTTGATGTGAGACTATCTTCTCCTTTTTGTCTTCTCCACAACCACCATTCTATTCCACATATGGTGCTATGTCCATGGCTCACGCTCATGTATTGCGTGAAAGTTGAAAAAGTTTGAGATTATTAAAGTATGAAACAATTGCTTGGCTTGTCATCGGGGTTGTGCATGATTAAATACTTTGGGTGATGAAGATAGAGCATAGCCAAACTATATGATTTTGTAGGGATAACTTTGTTTAGCCATGTTATTTTGAGAAGACATGATTACTTTGATTAGTATGCTTGAAGTATTACTATTTCTTATGTCAATATGAACTTTTATTTTGTATTCATTTGGATCTGAACATTCATGCCACAATAAAGAAAACAACATTATGAAATATGCTAGGTAGCATTCCACATCAAAAATTCTCTTTTTATCATTTACCTACTCGAGGACGAGCAGGAATTAAGCTTGGGGATGCTTGATACGTCTCCAACATATCTATAATTTTTGATTGTTCCATGCTATTATATTACCCCTTTTGGATGTTTATGGGCTTTATTTTACACATTTATATCATTTTTGGGACTAACCTACTAACCGGAGGCCCAGCCCATATTGCTGTTTTTTGCCTATTTCAGTATTTCGAAGAAAAGGAATATCAAACGGAGTCCAAACGGAACGAAACCTTCGGGAGCATTATTTTTGGAACAAATCTGATCCGGAGAGCTTGGAGTGCAAGTCAAGAAGCCTCCGAGGGCCCCACGAGATAGGAGGGCGCCCCCCTGTAGGGCGCGCCCCCTGTCTTGTGGGCCCCTCGGGCGGCCACCGACGTACTTCTTCCTCCTATATATACCTATGTACCCCGAACACATCCAGGAGCACCACGAAACACAATTTCCACCGCCGTAACCTTCTGTATCCGCGAGATCCCATCTTGGAGCCTTCGCCGGCACTCTGCCGGAGGGGGAATCAACCATGGAGGGCCTCTACATCAACATCCTTGCCCCTCCGATGAGTTGTGAGTAGTTTACCACAGACCTACGGGTCCATAGTTATTAGCTAGATGGCTTCTTCTCTCTTTTTGGATCTCAATACAATGTTCTCCCCCTCTCTTGTGGAGATCTATTCGATGTAATCTCTTTTTGCGGTATGTTTGTCGAGATCCGATGAATTGTGGGTTTATGATCAAGTTTATCTATGAATAATATTTGAATATTCTCTGAATTCTTTTATGTATGATTGACTTATCTTTGCAAGTCTCTTCGAATTATCAGTTTGGTTTGGCCTACTAGATTGGTCTTTCTTGCCATGGGAGAAGTGCTTAGCTTTGGGTTCAATCTTGCGGTGTTCTTACCGAGTGACAGAAAGGGTTGCAAGACACGTATTGTATTGTTGCCATCGAGGATAACAAGATGGGGTTTATATCATATTGCATGTGTTTATCCCTCTACATCATGTCATCTTGCTTAATGCGTTACTATGTTCTTATGAACTTAATACTCTAGATGCAGGCAAGAGTCGGTCGATGTGTGGAGTAATAGTAGTAGATGCAGGCAGGAGTCGGTCTACTTGTTATGGACGTGATGTCTATATACATGATCATGCCTAGATAATCTCATAACTATGCGCTTTTCTATCAATTGCTCGACAGTAATTTGTTCACCCACCGTAATACTTATGCTATCTTGAGAGAAGCCTCTAGTGAAACCTATGGCCCCCGGGTCTATCTCTTACCATATTTGCTTTCAATCTACTTTATTTGCATCTTTACTTTTTGCATCTATCTTATAAAATACCAAAAATATTTATCTTATCATACTATCTTTATTAGATCTCACTTTCGCAAGTGGCCGTGAAGGGATTGACAACCCCTTTATTGCGTTGGTTGCGAGTTCTTAGTTTGTTTGTGTAGGTACGTGGGACTTTTGAGGAGCCTCCTACTGGATTGATACCTTGGTTCTCAAAACTGAGGGAAATACTTACGATACACTTTGCTGCATCACCCTCTCCTCTTCGAGGAAAACCAATGCAAGCTCAAGACGTAGCACTAGGCTGCAAATCTTTCAAGACGAGGAGAGTTTCATTCGGTTTGCCCAGAAATGGGTTGTACATTTTTAAAACACATCAAACCAGAAATGGGAATTCGGTTTGCCCAGAAATGGGTTGCAAATCTTTCAAGATTTTAAATTCCATTGATTTTCATGCGTGGATAATTATTTGGATTTTATATTTATATAAATTATTTTTCAAAATAGTTTGAATGTGACTCGATATTTCATGATTAAAAACAGTTGACCACACCGAAATATGAAAAATTTCGTATAATTTTTAACTGTAGCCACAATATGTGGTGTAATGCTAACAAAAAGAAGATGGGCTCCAAAAAAATTGTTAAGAATTAGCAAATGAGCTGTAAATTATTAGAAATAATGGCAGATGGGTTGTATGTTGTTTTTCACAGATTTGAGGCTGACTTGTGCGCCTACTACAGGTTGACGCGTATGCTTTCCTCAAAAAAAAAAGGTTGACACACACGCAACGTCGTGTCAACTTAGTCAACACACGAGACCAGTGATTATTGGATGTCCATCCAACGACCATCGTGCTTCTTCAATCTCTGCTCTTCCTGCTCCAGCTGCTCAAACAAGCGTCGACGGGACTGCCTGCTCCCTCCTCTCGCGGCCAGCTGTGCTGCCGCGCAGGCCTCACCGCCCCACCGTACTCCCATCACTGGCCTAGCCATCCCTCTACTCACCCACACCTGTTGTTATTCTTCGGTGACGACAGACAAACCAGTAAACCCTCATACTCCCCTCCGCGTGGGAGACAACTTTCAAGTCCTCCCTGGCTCCGTGTCGTTCCCTTCCTAGGCCTCGCCATCGTCCATCGCCCTAGTGCTCTCGGCGCAGCGTGGTCAACATGGTCAACGAACGACATCCATCGAAAGTGGAGTGTACGTGGAGAGGCTGACAGCTGGGTCAACGGCCACATGCAAGGAAATGTCTCCTTTTTACGTACAAAATAATGATTCCTCCACCTGACAGCTGGGACCCACCGGAAGGGCCTCTGTATTTCACGAAAAAAACGTTCCCCCCCCGCCGACAGGTCGGACCCACCAGCTATATCTTCGCATGCAAGGAAGTGCCTCCTTATTACGCACAAAAAAATGAATACCCCCTGCTAGGTGGGACCCACCATAGTGGGAGGCTAACTTGTGGGCCTACTAAGTTGACGGGGACGGAGGGCTTTGTCAACTTAGTCAATATGAACGATTCTAGCTTTAGTGACCGTACGATGTCCATCCAACGGCCTTAGTGCTTCTTCAACCTCTGGTCTTCTTGCTCCAGCCGCCCAAACCAGCACCAGTTGTGCCGCATGCTCCTGCCTCCCGTGGCCTGCTGTGATGCCGTGGAAGCCTCACCGCCCCTACTACTCTCACCACTGGCCAGCCATCCACTCACCTACACCCCCAGTTATTCTGCGGCGACGGCAGCCTCACACCGCAGCCGAACCAGTGAACCCTCGTACTCCTCTCCATGTGGGCTTCCACTGCCGCATCTTCCCCGGCTCCGCGTCGTCCCCTTCGTAGGCCTCGCCGTCGTCCACCGCCCTGGTGCTATCGGCATGGTGTGGTCAACGTGGTCAAGGAACGACTTCCATCGGAAGAGTACTATACATGGAGAGGTTGATAGCTGGGTCCACGGCCGCAGCAAGGAAGTGCCTCCTTATTACGCGCAAAACAATGATTCCTCCACCTGATAGCAGGGACCCACCAGACGGGCCACCGTATTTTTGGGAAAAAAAGTTCCCCCTTGACTGTTGGGACCCACCAGCTACATCTTCGCACGCAAGGAAGTGCGTCCATATTACAGGCCCAAAAAAATTATTCGCCTCTTGAGTGCTTGGACCCGCTGATAACCCACAAGTATAGGGGATCAATTGTAGCCTCTTTCGATAAGTAAGAGTGTCGAACCCAACGAGGAGCTAAAGGTAGAACAAATATTCCCTCAAGTTCTATCGACCACCGATACAACTCTACGCACGCTTAACGTTCTCTTTACCCAGAACAAGTATGAAACTAGAAATACTTTGTAGGTGTTGCTGGATAAGTTTGCAACATAATAAAGAGCATGTAAATAAAAACTAGGGGATGTTTAGATAAAGAAATAACTAACTTAGTTTTAGTATAGAGCTTTTTGTCACGAGATAGTTATTTGTCCCTAGGCAATTGATAACTAGACCGGTAATCATTATTGCAATTTTATTTGAGGGAGAGGCATAAGCTAAAATACTTTCTCTTCTTGGATCATATGCACTTATGATTGGAACTCTAGCAAGCATCCGCAACTACTAAAGATCATTAAGGTAAAACCCAACCGTAGCATTAAAGCATCAAGTCCTCTTTATCCCATACGTAACAACCCCCGTACTCGGGTTTATGCTTCTGTCACTCAAGCAACCCACTATAAGCGAATCATGAACGTATTGCAACACCCTACAGCGGGAATCCCTCACACTTGCGCGACACGGAGGGCACAATAGGACAGCACCAATAATAAAACATGCAACTCAAACCAATCACAATCATCAATTAACCCATAGGACAAAACGAATCTACTCAAACATCATAGGATAGCTGAAAGGATCGATATGGTTAACTAGAGGGGGGTGAATAGGCAACTAACAATTTTTAAGCTTTTCTTTACCAAATTAAACTTTGCAACAAATAGGTTGTCTAGATATGCAACTAAGTGAACAACCTATATGATGCAATATCAACTAGCACGCAAGCAAACAAGAGATGTAACAATAAGTAAGCTTGCGAAAGTAAAGGCACGAAATAACCAAGAGTGGAGCCGGTGGAGACGAGGATGTGTTACCGGAGTTCCTTCCTTTTAAGGGGAAGTACGTCTCCGTTAGAGCGGTGTGGAGGCACAATGCTCCCCAAGAAGCCACTAGGGCCACCGTATTCTCCTCACGCCCTCACACGATGCAAGATGCCGTGATTCCACTATTGGTGCCCTTGAAGGCGGCGACCGAACCTTTACAAGCAAGGTTGGGGCAATCTCCACAACAATCGGAGGCTCCCAACAACAACAACACCACGAAGCTTCACCGCAATGGAGTATGGCTTCGAGGTGACCTCAATCGTCTAGGGTTCTCAACACCCAAGAGTAACAAGATCCGCAAGGGATAAGTGGGGGGAATCAAATATCCTTTGGTGGAAGTGTAGATCGGGCCCTTGTCACCCAATCCCGAGCAAATCAACAAGTTTGATTGGCTAGGGAGAGAGATCGGGCGAAAATGGAGCTTGGAGCAACAATGGAGCTTAGAGGTGGAAGAGGTAGTCAACTAGAGGTAGAAGACATCCCTTATATAGTCGTGGAAAAAATCCAACCGTTATCCACTAGTTCTGCCCGCGACTCACGGTACTACCGCTCCAAGGAAGCGGTACTACCGCGACGCCGCGCGGTACTACCGTGGAAGACCACGGTACTACCGTGGCAACTGCATAGGCCGGAACAAGCCAGACGAAGGAGCGGTACTACCGCTTGCGCGGTACTACCGCTCCCCCTTGCGGTAATACCGCAAGGTAGGAGGGTCACGGCCTGGGAAGGGCGCAGATGAAATAAATTACATCCGTGCCTACTTCCGCAGAAACTAGGGTGGTGCAAAAACCCAACGCGGTACTACCGCATGCGAGGCGCGGTACTACCGTGGTCGGCGCAGATGTAAAAAATTACATCCGCGCCTACTACCGCGACACTGCGGTACTAGGCCGAAGGGCCACGGTACTACGACTCCAAGGGAGCGGTACTACCATGGGCCCCCACGGTACTACCGCGCTGGACGAGCGGTACTACCGTGGGGGGCACGGATGTAAGAAATTACATCCGCCCCTACTACCACACCGGAGCGGCACTAGGCCAGGGAGCCGCGGTACTACCGCACCAAAGGGGCGGTACTACCGTGATGCGCCGCGGTACTACCGCTTGTACCTGCGGTACTACCGCAAGTACAGCAGTAGTCGCCAGTTTTCCACACAACCAAGATAACGACGGGTAGCTCCAAAGTGCAAGGAAAGGAGGGACAAGTGTACGTGTGATTCCACCCTACCTTTCCGACGCGGACCCCCTCTTAATAGTATGGCTCTCCTATGACTCAACTCCACCAAAGAGAAACGTAGAACAACGCCGGCTTCAACAGTCTCCGAGGGGCACCGAATCGTCTTGTGCCTAATGATGAAGTATCTGAGGGACTCAAGGCACACGATTAGTCCGCACGAGCATTGTCATCAATCACCAAAACACTTAGGGATAAATATGCCCTTACAATAGCCATACATCATTGGGAAATAATATATAGCATTGAGTGCCATGTTTAAGTAGAGATTACAGCGGGTAAAAGAGGAGTTACACTGCTGCATAGAGGGGGGAAGAGTTGGTGATGACGGCGGTGAAGTTGTTGGTGAAGATTGCGGTGATGATGATGGCCTCGGGGCGTTCCTGCACCACCGGGAGAGGGGGGAAGAGAGCCCCCCTTCTTCTTCTTCTTCTTCTTCTTCCTTGACCTTCTCCCTAGATGGGAGAGGGGTTTCCCCTCTGTTCCATGGCCTCCATGGCATGGGAGTGGCGAGAGCCCCTCCGAGATTGGATCTGTCTCTCTGTCTCTCTCTGTTTCTGCCCTCCCAGATCTGGCCTTTCACCGTTTCTTATATTCCCGGAGATCCATAACTCTGATTGGATTAAAATTTGAACATGATTTTATCTAGATATTAGCTTTCCTGTGGTTAAAGAAGGGTAACAACCGCCTTACAGGGTGTCCACGAGGGTCAGGGGCACCGTCGGTGTCAAAACCGGCGGATCTCGGGTAGGGGGTCCCGATCTGTGTGTCTAAGGCTAATGGTAACAGGAGGCAAGGGACACGATGTTTTACCCAGGTTCGGGCCCTCTCGATGGAGGTAAAACCCTACTTCCTGCTCGATTGATATTGATGATATGAGTATTACAAGAGTTGATATACCACGAGATCATAGAGGCTAAACCCTAGGAGCTAGCCTATGATGATTATGATTGTGTCTCTAAGGACTAAACCCTCCGGTTTATATAGACACCGGAGGGGGCTAGGGTTTACACAGAGTCAGTTACAAAGGAGGAGATCTAATATCCAGATCGCCAAGCTTGTCTTCCATGCAAAGGAGAGTCCTATCCGGACACGGGACGAAGTCTTGAGTCTTGTATCTTCACGGTCCATCAGTCCGGCCAAAGTATATAGTCCGGCTGTCCGGATACCCCCTATTCCAGGACTCCCTCAGTAGCCCCTGAACCAGGCTTCAATGACAATGAGTCCGGCGCGCAGTTCTGTCTTCGGCATTGCAAGGCGGGTTCCATCTCTGAATACTTCAAAGTAATTACCAAACACTTAAATCGTGTCCGGATCTGCAACATGATCTTCACATATCAGCATTGAGAGAATGATATTTCACAAATGTAATCTGCTGACAACTTCAGACAACATGACATGACACTACGGTCGAGTATTATTCGAACCGTTTTCCCACAACCAGCCACAGTGCATATTGCGAGGCGGTTTCCTCGGCACGTCTTGTCGAAGCAGAGATCATGTCCCCTTATCACGGGATTCCCATCAATACGGGTATGGGTAACCCAACCGTGCCATCAATCGTGGCACTTGGGAAATAAGCGATCCTAAACGAGCAAGTGGGGAGGCACACCATTTTCGTCGCCTCTATAAAGGGATAAGGATTCCCCATTTTCACCCACGCCTTCTTCCTCCTTAGCTTATCCATTCTTGCCCCCTCAAGCTCTAGCGCCCTAGTTCATACCTCCTCCGTATAGCTAAACATGTCTGGAGCAGGAGGCAAGTGGGTGGCCTCCACCGTCAAGGAAGAGCACATTACGAAGCTCCGGGCGGCCGGATACTTGGCCACAGATATCGCGCACCGGCTGCCAAACGCAGGGCAGATCATTTCGACTCTGGGACCCCACGAGAGGGTCGTGTTCCTTGCCCACTTCGTCCGTGGACTGGGATTTCCACTTCACCCCTTTGTCCGCGGGCTCATGTTTTACTATGGGCTAGACTTCCACGATATAGCCCCAAACTTCGTCCTCAACATCTCGGCGTTTATCGTCGTGTGCGAGGCCTTCCTCCATATCGAGCCTCACTTCGGCTTGTGGCTACGAATCTTCTGCGTGAAGCTGAAGATCGTGAGCGGCCAGCAAGCGGAGTGCGGAGGCGCCATGGTGGGCAGGATGCCCAATGTTACCTGGCTCGATGGATCCTTTGCGGAGACCATGAAAGGGTGGCAATCAGGGTGATTCTACATCACTGAGCCAAGCGATGCCAACTGGGCGGCGGCCCCCGAATTCTGATCTGGAATTCCCATGCGGCTCACCTCTTGGGAAAAGAAGGGCCCGGCCTGGGGTGAGCCTGCGGAGCTGACCGGACTTCAGAACTGCATCAAGAATATGATGGACAAGAATATCAAGCTTGTCAACGTGGTCCAGGTCATACTTGTCCGCCGAATTCTTCCATGCCAAAGACGGGCATTTAATCTGTGGGGGTTTGTCCTGGCCGAACACCAGACACTTCGAGAGCTCTACGACATGACGCACAAGGACGCATGGAAGGTGCTGTTCAAAGCCTCCGAAATACCTCCTCCCACATCCGAGGACCGCGGACTTCACGCTACGCGGCTCCCCCGTCCGATGAGTTTTCTGACCATCACCAGATGTAGTTTTTCCCAGCGTACTCATGGGAGGATCTTAAGTCATCATGTGTATTTAATCAGGAGTATGTGGTGACGGCGGAGCAGATTGACTATCCGGCTCCACTGCCAGAAGGTGCAGCAGACGCTCTCCTGACGGAGATGCTATTCCTGGCGCCCCACAAGGCGCCAGAAAAGAAGGCCGAAAAGAAGGCCCCGGGGACCAGGAAGGGTCTTTGGCGTAAGGTCGTACCAGACACCTCGTCCAAAGACGACGAGGTACACTCCTCCCCCGAAGGGGAGGAGGAAAAGGAAGGGGTCGCCCCACCTGAGGAGGCCGAAGGGCCTAAGAGGGCGACCCAGGGGACCAGGAAGGGTCCCCGGTGCAAGGCCGTCATAAACTCGTCGTCCAAAGACGACGAAGCAGATTCCTCTCGCGGAGGTGGGGGGAAACACGAGAAAACTCCGCCTTCCCGCACTGGGGAGGAGAAGAAGAGGAAAGCTGCCCCGGAGGGGGAGGCTAGGACGCCCAAGAAGGGAAAGGCTTCCCTTCTGGATTACTCCACCACGGCCGCCTACAGCGAGGAGGAGTGGCTGCCCAGGGGGAAGCCCCTAGTAAGATCGTAAGTATCCGCACTCTGTTGTATTTTAGTGCGACTTCGCTTCATAGTCTGTAATAACGCCGAACACGTATACGCAGTCCGGCCAGGGCTCATCCCGAGGTATCCTCTTCGGATGGGTCTTTGAGCGATTTGGCGATGAACTCGCTCCCAACGGCCACTTCCCCTCGGCCCACGGATGACACGGAGGTGTTGTCCCAAAGGCTCCCAGAGGAGGGGGAGGCGACTATGGAGACGCCCCAAGGCGAAATTCCACATGCCGGGCACACGGGGCGTAAGATCCCCGCAGATTGTGCCGAAGAGAGCCACAGCAAGTCGGGCTCCCAGCCGGACACTGTACTGGAACCTCCAAAGGTTCCGGATTCGGGCAGGCAGCCCCTCGCTAAGGAGGGCGAGCCGTCCGTGCCGATGACTAATACGTCTTCAACGTATGTACATTTCCGAACACTTTTGCCCTTGTTTTGGAATCTAACTTGCATGATTTGAATGAAACTAACCCGGACTGACGTTGTTTTCAGTAGAACTACCATGATGTTGTTTTATGTGTAGAAAAGAAAAGTTCTCGGAATGTCCTGAAAATCCACGGAGGCACTTTTTGGAATTAATAAGAGTTTCTGGGCGAAAGAAATACACCAGGGGGCCTAGGGACTTTCGACGAGGCAGGCCCCCCCCTGTAGGGTGCGCCCCCCTATCTCATGGGCCCCCTGGACCTCCACCGACCTCAACTCCAACTCCATATATTCACGTTCAGGGAGAAAAAAATCAGAGAGAAATCGTGTTTTACGACACGGAGCCGCCGCCAAGCCCTAATCTCTCTCGGGAGGGCTGATCTGGAGTCCGTTCGGGGCTCCGGAGAGGGGGATTCGTCGCCGTCGTCATCATCAACCATCCTCCATCACCAATTTCATGATGCTCACCACCGTGGGTGAGTAATTCCATCATAGGCTTGCTGGATGGTGATGGGTTGGATGAGATTTACCATGTAATCAAGCTAGTTTTGTTAGGGTTTGATCCCTAGTATCCACTATGTTTTGAGACTGATGTTGCTATGACTTTGCTATGCTTAATGCTTGTCACTGTGGCCCGAGTGCCATGATTTCAGATATGAACCTATTATGTTTTTATGAATATATGTGTGTTCTTGATCCTATCTTGCAAGTCTATAGTCATCTATTATGTGTTATGATCCGACAACCCCGAAGTGACAATAATCGGGATACTTCTCGGTGATGACCGTAGTTTGAGGAGTTCATGTATTCACTATGTGTTAATGCTTTGTTACGGTTCTCTATTCAAAGGAGGCCTTAATATCCCTTAGTTTCCGCTAGGACCCCGCTGCCATGGGAGGGTAGGACAAAAGATGTCATGCAAGTTCTTTTCCATAAGCACGTATGACTATTTACGGAATACATGCCTACATTACATTGATGAATTGGAGCTAGTTCTATGTCACCCTATGTTATAGCTATTATATGAGGAATCGCATCCGGCATAATTATCCATCACTTATCCATTGCCTATGAGCTTTTCACATATTGTTCTTCGTTTATTTACTTTTTCGTTGCTACTGTTACAACTACTACAAAAACCCAAAAACAAGTATCTTTACTTTTGCACCCGTTACCTTTATTATCATACCACTTTTGCTACTAAATAATTTGCTGCAGATACTAAGTTATCCAGGTGTGGTTGAATTGACAACTCAACTGCTAATACTCAAGAATATTCTTTGGCTCCCCTTGTGTCGAATCAATAAATTTGGGTTGAATACTTTACCCTCGAAAGCTGTTGCGATCCCCTACACTTGTGGGTTATCAAGACTAATTTCTGGCGCCGTTGCCGGGGAGCATAGCTCTATTCTTTGAGTCACTTGGGATTTATATCTGTTGATCACTATGAAGAACTTGAAAGACGATCGAACTACTATTTTGCCCTCAACTACGAGGGGAGGTAAGGAACTGCCATCTAGCTCTGCACTAGATTCTCCTTCTGTTATTAGTAGGCTTGCGACACCTAAACCTGCTACTGCTATGAATTCTGATATGTCGCATGTTATTGATGATGCCACTTCTGCTATGCATGATGAAACTACTTCTGTGTGTGATACTACTTTGCCATTAGGTGAATTTCTTGATGAACAACTTGCTAGAGTTAGGGGGAATGAAAATATTGAAGATGCTATTATTGATGATAGTGATGATGAAGGTTCTCCCAATGATTATGTATTGCCTGTTGTTCCTAAGGGTTATGTTATGAATGAAGAAGCTGCTAGGGAAATCTTTGCTTGCAATGATAGATATGATCTTAAGAAATTATTAGCTAAATGGAAGAAGCAGTCTCTTAATGCTAGAATGAAACCTGACCCTGCTTTTGCTACTTCACCTATTTGTGTTACTGATAAGGATTATGAATTCTTTGTGGATCCTGAGATTATTACTTTAGTTGAATCTGATCCATTTTATGGCTTTGAGTCTGAAACTATTATGGCACATCTTACCAAGTTGAATGATATAACCACCCTATTTACTAATGATGAGAAGTCTCGCTATTACTATATCCTTAAGATATTTCCGTTCTCATTAAAGGGTGATGCTAAGACTTGGTATAATTCTCTTGCTCTTGGTTGTGTGCGTAGTCCCCAAGATATGATTTATTACTTCTCTGCTAAATATTTCCCTGCTCATAAGAAACAAGCTGCCCTGCGGGAAATATATAATTTTGTGCAAATCAAAGAAGAGAGTCTCCCACAAGCTTGGGGGAGGCTTCTCCAGTTACTTAATGCTTTGTCTGATCATCCTCTCAAGAAAAATGAAATACTTGATATCTTTTATAATGGACTAACCGATGCTTCCAAGGACTACTTGGATAGTTGTGCTAGTTGTGTTTTCAGGGAAAGAACAGTCGACGAAGCTGAAATATTATTGAATAATATGTTGACTAATGAAAATAATTGGACTCTTCCTGAGCCAATTCCTGAAGCAATTCCTGAACCAATTGAGCCAACTCCTGAGCCTATTCCTAAACCCACTCCGAAGAAGAGAGGTGTTTTATTTCTCAGTCCTGAAGATATGCAAGAGGCAAAGAAATCAATGAAAGAAAAAGGTATTAAAGTTGAACATGTTAAGAATTTACCTCCTATTGAAGAAATACATGGTCTTAGTATACCGCCTGTTGAAGAACCACATTGTCTTGATAACCCGCCACAGGTAGTAAAGGTAAATTCTCTCTACAGATATGATAAGGTTGGAATCCCCTCTACTAAATTTCATAGCCCATGCTTAGATGAATTTGATGATTTTATGGCTAGACAAGAAAGTTTTAATGCTTATGTTGGTAGAGAGTTAAAGAATAATGCTTTCAAGATAGGACGCGTGAGCGATAATATGGCTAGAGTTAAAGATAAACTCAAACTCGTTAGCAAATATGCTTCTACGGTTGCTACTCAAGCTGAGCAAGTACTTGAAGCTCAAAATGATTTGCTTGATGAATTAAATAATAAAAATGACTTTGCTGTTAGAGTGGCTACTAGAACTAGTAGAATGACTCAGGAACCTTTGTATCCTGAAGGCCACTCTAAGACAATCAAGCAAGATTCTCAGAGAGATAATTTAGAGGCACCTAATTCTTCCAAAAAGAAGAAAAAGAAAAATGATAGGACTTTGCATGCTTCTAGTGAACCTACTGCGGACACACTTGAGAATCCCAATGATATTTCTATTTCTGATGCTGAAACACAATCAGGTGATGAACATGAACCTAGTGATAATGTTCATGTTGATGCTAAACCTAGCAATAATAATGATGTAGAGATTGAACCTGATGTTGATCTTGATAACCCACAATCAAAGAATCAATGTTATGATAAGAGAGACTTTGTTGCTTGGAAGCACGGTAAAGAAAGAGAACCATGGGTTCAGAAACCCATGCCTTTTCCTCCTAAACCATCCAAGAAAAAGGATGATGAGGATTTTGAGCGCTTTGCTGAAATGATTAGACCAATCTTCTTACGTATGCGCTTAACTGATATGCTTAAAGTGAATCCTTATGCTAAATACATGAAGGATATTATTACAAATAAAAGAAAGATATCGGAAGCTGAAATTTCCACCATCCTTGCTAATTATACTTTTAAGGGTGGAATACCTAAGAAACTTGGAGATCCAGGGGTACCAACTATACCATGCTCCATTAAAAGAAACTATGTTAAAACTGCTTTATGTGATCTTGGAGCCGGTGTTAGTGTTATGCCTCTCTCTTTATATCGTAGACTTGAATTGAATAAGTTGACACCTACTGAAATATCTTTGCAAATGGCTGATAAATCAACTGCTATACCTGTCGGTATTTGTGAGGATGTGCCTGTTGTGGTTGCAAATATCACTATCTTAACAAACTTTGTTATTCTTGATAATCCCGAGGACGATAGTATGTCTATCATCCTTGGTAGACCTTTTCTTAACACTGCAGGGGCTGTTATTGATTGCAACAAAGGCAATGTCACTTTTCATGTTAATGGTAATAAGCATACGGTACACTTTCCGAGGAAACAATCTCAAGTTCATAGCATCAATTCTATTGGAAAAGTTCCAACTATTATTATTGGAGGTTTTGAATTTCCTCTCCCTACCGTCAAGAAAAAGTATGATATTCTTATTGTTGGGGATTTTCATATCCCCGTTGAGGTAACTTAGTGTTATTCGAAATTTCTCTGATTCCGTGTTATTCGGAATGAGTTTGTTAACAAGACTTGATCAACCTTGTTAGTGGATTCATTTTGATGATCATGAGATGGATGAAACTAGAAGGCACAACCTTCTGTACCCACTTTTTACTTTCTATTATTTAGAATAAATAAAGCAAAAATAGTATTATCCGTCTGTTTTCTGAATTATCCGTGCATTAAAAAATATCCCGAAAATAAAAGTGCTCCAAATGCCCTGCAAATTTAGTATGATTTTTTCTGGATTATTTGAGGATTTTAGGCACTGAAAACACTGCAGGAGGGGCAAGCACCAGGCCATGAGAGTGGAGGGCACGCCCTCCCCTATAGGGCGCGCCCCCTGTCTCATGGGCCCCTGGTGGCCCCCCTCCACTTATGCCAGCACTCAGACACTTCATCTTCTACCAAAAAAATCCCCATCCAGCTCAAGCACGAGTTCTAGCTCATTTTGCTGTGATTTTTGATCTCCTTGCTCAAAGCTCCATTCACAAAACTGCTTCTGGAGATTGTTGCTTGGTATGTGACTCCTCCATTGGTCCAATTAGTTTTTGTTCTAATGCTTTATTCATTGGAAATTTTTGTTGCATAGGTGACCATGTTCTTGAGCTTGCATGTTCAATTTATGAGGTCCCAAGCAATTCCAATGCATGATATAGGCTCTAGGCACTTGTATGAGTAGTTGCTACCAATCTTGTTTAGTTTTATTTACTTTTATTTTGAAGTTACTAAAATTTCAGAAAATTTCAGAAAAAGAATTATGCTTAGAAGAATGTACCAAGGTGGTTCCTCGGCAAAGAAAGGGCCAAGGATTGCTATATTCGAGCAAGATGTTGAGTTGCCAAGGGACGCGGATGTACGAGCTTGTGAGTGGCCATCCGATGATTTTATGGTCGAAGCAGGCTTCAAGGAGGAATTTGATGCGTATGTGCGTAATGCCGAGCTGGAGGACTTCTTACAAGATAAGTGTCCTCAGTACTATCAATTGACTGATTCCTTTGTGCGGAGGTTCCAATATAACTGTGCGGGTAATTCTCCTAGTGTCATGTTTGATATTTATGATACATCTTATACCATGGATTTAGAGGATTTCACAACTGCTTGCAAACTCCCGCAGTGGGGTAATATTAATGATCCTCGCAAATCTGAATTTAGAGATTTTTCTTGCTAGTATTACCGTGGGAGAATCTAGGGACATAGCACAAGCTACCATAGTGAGCATTCATTTTCCTGCTATACATTATTTTTCTCTCTTTATTGGTAGATGCATTAATGGTAAGGATGAAGCATGTCACATGTGTGTCCCTGATCTTTGTGTCCCCAAGAGTGTTGTGTCAGGTTATAAAGGTTATAACTTGGGGGCAATAGTTGCACGTAGGTTGCAGAATAATAGTAGAAAGGGGGATTTATTTGGAGGAATTTATGCAACCCGTGTGGCTAATTATCTTAATATAGCCCCACGAGAGGGGGATATGATTTTACCTCCTGTTTATTTGGATAAATAAGCTATGTTCAATCATCAATTTCTTGCGAGGAATGAACAATTCCTCCATTATCGACTAATCTATGACAGACGCAACGTCGTCCCTATTACTCTTCCTGCTCCCTACCTTTTTGGTTATCAGGCAAAAGGAAGATATGTTGTCACCAGGGAGGAAGCAGGTGAACACGAGAGGGGAGCGGAGGCAGCTCGCCAACACGCTACTTCTCAGGAGGCGGTTGCCGCTGCATCTCAGTACGAACCCGGTTTCACTTATGGATATCAGCCAGGCGGTCCTTGGTACTAGACCAACTTAGGCCAAAAGCCTAAGCTTGGGGGAGTCCGTATTTCTCACCGACTTTACATTCATGTTCACACACTAGTCGTCGGTGCTCATACTCTTTCATTGTATTATCCATGCTAGTTTAAATTTCTTTTTCTCGCTTTCTTCTTGTGTGTTTGTTAAACCTTAAGAAAAACAAAAAAATAGTTAGTTTAAAATTCTATGCTTGTAGTAGAAATTAAAATGAAAACCCAAAAAGATTTCTAGTTCTTCTTCTTGTTGGGAGCTTTCCCGTGTAAATAGTTTGATTTTCTTTTCTTTCCTTTGGGAGTCGAGAAGACCATATTGAAAATGTTTAGTGGCTCTTATATGCATGATTGTTTATTTAACTTAGAGCCCATATTAGCCTGTCTTCTCTTTTGAGTTGAATGCTTGCAGATTCCAGCTTAGTCCAATGCACGTGCACTCTTATTATTATACACATCGTTCGGTCATGCAAGTGAAAGGCAATAATGATGATATATGATGGACTTATTGGGATGAAAAAAGCTGGTATGAACTCGACCTCTCTTGTTTTTGTAAATATGATGAGTTCATCGTTTCTGAGTCAGCTTATTATGAAGTAAACATATTTGCAATAACATTTGGAGATTATAGTTGCTTGTGCCATGCTTGATTAGCTATGAGTTATAATGGTTTACCTTGCTTGCCAACATGCTATTAGAATGGTTATGATATGGTATGATGGGATGGTATCCTCCTTTATATGAATTGAGTGACTCGACTTGGCACATGTTCACGCATGTAGTTGAATCAAATCAACATAGCCTTCACGATATTTATGTTCATGGTGGATTATATCCTACTCATGATTGTATTCGGTGTAAATTAAATTTAATGCATGTTTACGACTGTTGTCGCTCTCTCAGTTGGTCGCTTCCCAGTCTTTTGCTAGCCTTCACCTGTACTAAGCGGGAATACTGCTTGTGCATCCAAATTCCTTAAACCCCAAAGTTGTTCCATATGAGTCCACTATACCTTCCTAAATGCAGTATTTACCTGCCGTTCCAAGTAAATTTGTATGTGCCAAACTCCAAACCTTCAAATGAAATTCTGTTTTGTATGCTCGAGCAGCTCATGTTACAACTAGGGATGCCTATATCTTCCATGCTAGGTGGGTTATTCTCAAGAGGAGTGGACTCCGCTCCTCATTCACGAGAAAGGGCCAGTAACCGGGATGCCCAGTCCCATGATCCAAAAAGATCAAAGCAAATCAAAATAATTAAACAAAACTCCCCCAGGGCTGTTGTTAGTTGGAGGCACTCGTTGTTTCGAGCAAGCCATGGATTGATGCTTGTTGGTGGTTGGGGGAGTATAAACCTTTACCATTCTGTTTGGGAACCGCCTATAATGCATGTAGTATGGAAGATACAGCCATCTCATAGTTGTTGCGTTGACAGGGAAAGTATGCCGCTCAAAATGTTATTCAATCTCTATTTTAAAATCGAGCTCTGGCACCTCTACAAATCCCTGCTTCCCTCTGCGAAGGGCTTATTTATTTACTTTTATGTTGAGTCATCACCCTTCTTATAAAAAGCACCCGCTGGAGAGCACACTGTCATTTGCATTCATTACTATTGGTTTATATTGGGTATGACTTGACTGGATCTATTTTACCATGAATTACAATGTTTAGTCAGTCCTTGATCTTTAAAGGTGCTCTGCATTTATGTTTTGCGGTCTCAGAAAGGGCTAGCGAGATACCATTTTGTTATATCATGTTATGATTGTTTTGAGAAAGTGTTGTCATCCGAGTTTTATTATTATGGCTCGCTAGCTGATTATGCTATTGATATGAGTAATTGTGAGACCTAGGTGTCATTGTTAGTATGGTTAGTTCATAATATTTGCTGAAACTTGAATGCTGGCTTTTCATGTTTACAACAACAAGAGCAAACAGAGTTTGTAAAAGTTTTTCTTTATCACTTTCAGTTTATCAATTGAATTGCTTGAGGACAAGCAAATGTTTAAGCTTGGGGGAGTTGATACGTCTTCAACGTATCTACTTTTCCAAACACTTTTGCCCTTATTTTGGACTCTAATTTGCATGATTTGAATGACACTAACCCGGACTGACGCTGTTTTCAGCAGAACTGCCATGATGTTGTTTTATGTGTAGAAAAATAAAGTTCTCGGAATGTCCTGAAAATCCACGGAGGCACTTTTTGGAATTAATAAGAATTTCTGGGCGAAAGAAATACACCGGGGGCCCAGGGCCTGTCCACGAGACAGGGGGGTCTGCTGGAAGCGCTTCACGTTTTACGACACGGATAGTCTGTTGGAAGCACTTCGCGGCGCTTCCATGGGTGAAGAGCACCGTACTCTTATGAGTGCGGAGATTCAGAAGGTTCGGTCCGCCAAGAGCGGATTGACCGAAGCCTGCACCATCCTCCTGACAGGCTTTGAGGTAAGTAATCAAAAAATGTGTGAAATTATCACCC
Organism: Triticum aestivum; assembly: GCF_018294505.1. Classification (NCBI taxonomy): domain Eukaryota; kingdom Viridiplantae; phylum Streptophyta; class Magnoliopsida; order Poales; family Poaceae; genus Triticum; species Triticum aestivum. Next base: position 267,669,639 of record NC_057801.1, read on the forward strand.
GATAGGTAGTAGCCCCTGATACTCTGTTTAGTGTTCGAAAAGAAAAGCCAAACAGAGGGTCAATTTTAATCCGCAGGAGTCTAATAGTAGGTGTATATGTGAATAAGCAGGCGGTGCTGCTTGCCGTTGCTGCCCGCACAACGGGGGTCACCGGACTCAAACGGGACCTGGAGCAGGCCCAAGGAGAGCTCAGCCTCACGAAGAGGCGGCTCGAAGAGAACAAAGGTGAGTGATACCCCGTTCACATATCATAAAGAATAGACGAAATTGGTGATGCTAACGAAAAAGCGCCATGATTGTGTAATAGGGGCCACGACCGAAGTGGCGTCCCTGAAGAAAGCGCTATCCGAGGCCAAATACAAGGCGGCCATGGAGCGCATTGAGCGTGAAAAGCAAAATGCTAGGGTGGGCGAGGTACAGCAAGAGCTCCAGGAGCTCAACAAGAAGTTCGAGTCCTTGGAGCGTGACTTCAAGACGAAGGAGTCTGAACTTGCGAAGGCCTTGTTGAGCATGAAAAACGCCAAGGCCGAAGCCGAAAAGGCCCAGCAGGAAATCCAGGCGGCCAAGAAGATAGCGGCGGGTAAGACATTCTTTATGCAAAGAAAGCATGTGGAGGAGACGTTTCTTTTACTTACCCAAATTCGGAGCTCTCCAGGGACATTCGCAGATCTGCCACATAGCATATCAGATGCCGCGGACTTCTACCGTGCCGAGGAGGGGAGCTTGACGGAGAAGCTGTTCTGGTCCTAGTATGCTGGAGCCGAACACCCGATGCCTCTGAGTGACCAATTGAAGCGATTGGTTGAACTCCACAGGGAGAACGAAGTGGCTATGAAAGATTTCATAGTCCGGATGTGGCCTGGTGAGCCCCTGCCCGCCAACTACTTGGGCCTGATAAAGCGGATGGTAAATGCCTATCCGCGGCTTGAAGTGATCAAGCGATCCGTTTGCATTGAGGGTGCCCGCCGAGCCTTTGCCCGTGCCAAGGTGCATTGGGGCAAGCTGGATGCAGAGAAGCTGGTGAAGGATGGACCGCCGGAGGGCAAGACACATCGCTGTCCCGAAAAATATTATGATGGCGTTATGAAAGGCGCTCGTCTCGTGGCCGATGAATGTACCAAGGACACGATCTTTGAGTGAATGTACTTCTGTCATTTTTGTAATATAAAGACGAAGTTATTTGCGCTATATAGCGCTTTTTTTGATTTAAAATATTACCTTCTGTGCGACTGTTTATAAAATTCTGAAAGTAGGCCAGTCGTCGGCTTCCGCCCCCACATAACTAGTACTGGGGTGTTCGTGGAAAAAAACCAGACACTCTTTATCCAAATTTTTGGTCCCTGAAGGAGGTGTTTGGCATAGCGGCTAAGGCAATCGGACTATGCGACTTTATAACTTTCACTTAGCCATAGAAGTCTACAATTTTAAATTTCGGCGAAGCCCCTAGAATTCGAAAAGACGAATTGGGGCGCTATATACGCCTAAATTGGACGAGGCTAATTCCTTGCCTAAAGCGGAAAAAATCTTTAAGGATTTTAAGACCTCTCGAACAGCGACCAGCTCTCGCCGCATCATGCCGGTCAGTTTTCGGCTTTCTCTACTGAGGTGCTTGTCCGGAAGAACCGGGACACAATTGCAGTAGTTCTCCCTGCGCTACCTTAGCCGATATAATGGAACGTAAGGTACCAAAACAAGGGAGCCGGGCAAACCCAACTATTGACCCAAGACATGATTCAGGGCTGATGCATATAATGCTATAAGTTCGGGGTGCCGCACTATTGGAAAGTGTTCGGACTTATCTTGCTGTATTATGGGGCGCTGTAAGAAGCCCCTGGCAAACTGAACGTACCAAGGTGTACGGATGCAATATTAAATAAACATTTATAGGAAAAATGTGTGGATAGGAATAATAAGCTGGCGCTATATATTATCTCCCATTGATAAATAATACCTCTAAGCGTATGTTTACAGTGAATGCATTAAGCAGAAGTAAATAGGACTATTTGACATGTCCTATCCAAGGGCGGGCCGCATGTAGGTATATAAAACATGTATAACGATCGTGAACAGATTCCACCTGGGTATTCCCTTTGTGCGCAGAGCCTTTTGCCTCCTTGGTTTTCTCTCCTGTGAAAGTCCGACAATCCGGCTCTTCTGAAGAGGCTGCCGGAAAGCAGGGTCCTGAAAGATAAGGTGTTATTAAAGTATGTTGCGGCTGTACCGCACTGTTGACTGAGTCACTATTGTGCCTCCGCCTATTACCATGGTATTTTGAGTGCGTAATTGTGTACGCGCGGCACGAATGCTGCCTTGATGAGGCTGGAGCGGAGGCCGGACTGCTAGTTGCGCTCTTGGCGTGCCTGGCGATCCTGTTGTGGGGTACTCCAGACTCGCTTGACGGTGTTCGGGGTTGTTGTCGCCGAATTGGTGGTTTGCCGTAGAAGGCTGCTTTGTACTTCTGCCGCGAGGGCTGCAGTATGCTCTTCTGTACGGAGAGAGCGGTCCATGTTTCCGTTGACTGTTATGACCCCGTGAGGTCCTGGCATCTTGAGCTTGAGGTATGCATAGTGTGGTACCGCATTGAATCGAGCGAATGCGGTTCGTCCAAGCAGTGCATAATAACCACTACGAAAAGGGACGATGTCGAAGATTAACTCTTCGCTTCAGAAGTTATCCGGAGATCCGAAGACCACTTCCAATGCTATGGAGCCCGTGCAACGGGCCTCTACTCCTGGAATTACACCTTTGAAGGTGGTTTTGGTGGGCTTGATCCTCGAAGGGTCGATGCCCATTTTGCGCATTGTGTCCTGATAGAGCAGGTTCAGGCTGCTGCCGCCATCCATAAGGACTCGCATGAGGTGGAATCCGTCGATGATTGGGTCTAGGACCAATGCGGCTGAACCGCCGTGACGGATGCTGGTAGGGTGATCCCTACGATCAAAGGTGATCGGACAGGCTGACCATGGGTTGAATTTTGGGGGACTGGCTCCATCGCATAGACGTCCCGTAGTGTTCGCTTTCGTCCCCGTTTGGGAATGTGGGTGGCGTAGATCATGTTGACCGTTTTCACCTGGGGGGAAATTTCTTCTGTCCCCCTATGTTCGGACGCGGGGGCTCCTCGTCATCGTTGCTGTGCAGCCCCTTGTCCTTGTTTTCGGCATTTATTTTACTGGCCTGTTTGAACACCCAGCAGTCTCTATTAGTGTGGTTTGTTGGCTTATCCGGGGTGCCATGAATTTGGCACGAGCGATCAAGTATGCGGTCCAGACTGGACGGTCCCTGATTGTTTCTTTTGAACGGCTTTTTTTGCTGACCGGATTTTGAGCCACTGAATCCGGCGTTGACTGTCGTGTCTTCAGTGTTGTCGCCGTTGCTTATGTCTGTTGCGCCGTGGCTTGCCGTTATTGTCGCGGACATATGAGGTGCCGGAATTTATTGGCGTGGTGATACTGCGAGCCCACCAGCTGTCCTCGCCCGCGCAAAAGCGGGTCATGAGTGTCGTGAGGGCCGCCATGGACTTTGGTTTTTCCTGGCCAAGGTGTTGGGCGAGCCACTCGTCATGGATATTATGCTTAAAGGCTGCCAGGGCTTCGGCGTCCCGACAGTCGACTATTTGGTTCTTTTTGGTTAGGAACCGAGTCCAGAATTTCCTGGCTGACTCTCCGGGCTGTTGGTTAATGTGACTCAAGTCATCAGCATCCGGTGGTCGCACGTACGTGCCTTGGAAGTTGTCAAGGAACGCGTCCTCCAAGTTTTCCCAATTGCCGATGGAATTTGCCGGTAGGCTATTTAGCCAGTGTCGGGCCGGTTCTTTGAGTTTAAGGGGAAGATACTTGATGGCGTGTAGATCGTCACCGTGGGCCATGTGAATGTGGAGAAGGAAATCTTCGATCCATACTGCGGGGTCTGTTGTGCCATCGTATGATTTGATGTTTACGGGTTTAAACCCTTTTGGGAATTCATGATCCATCACTTCGTCAGTGAAGCAGAGGGGGTGTGCAGCGCCTCTATGCCGGGCTATGTGGCTACGTAGTTCGAATGAGTCCGGTTGGCTGTATTCGGCCCGCCAGACTTGTCGATAGTGTATCCGGCGTGATGATCATCGTTACGTGTTGGGGCGCGCCACCGCGATCCGTAGATCGATCTTGGCTGTCCTGCCTTGTTTTTCAGTATATCTTGCAGGTCCTGCCTATTGCCCCGGGCCGTAGTGTATTGGCGTAGGGGTGCGGGCTGGTATTCGGGCTGATACGCCATTTTATCCCGGCCATGGGGTGGCCGGTCGGCCGCGTGGCACTCGAGTCCGTATTCCTCGGCTGCCAGGACTTGGTCCATCTGTCTGTGAGCAGGTCTTGATCAACTTGGAGCTGCTGCTGCTTCTTTTTCAGGCTCCTCGCGGTTGCCATAAGCTGGCGCTTGAAGCGCTCCTGCTCTACGGGGTCCTCAGGCACGCCGAACTCGTCGTCGCCGAGGCTAATCTCGTCTTCGGAGGGGGCATGTAGTTGTCCTCCTACGGGTATCCGTCTGTCGCCTGTTCGTCTGGGCTGATCGCCCGTCTTCCTGTTCGGCCTGCTCGAAGGCAGGCTGATCGGGGTTCTATTCATCTTCGGCACCATCCGGATTGTTTTCGTCTCCTGTGTCGGTATTGCTGTGGCGGGGCTTGGAGCGGCACCGACGGCACCCATGCTTTGCTTTCTTCCTTGAGGGGTTATCCTCCATTGCCTCATCGCCATTGGTTTCTTTCGGAGTGTCCACCATATATATATATATATATATATATATATATATATATATATATATATATATATATCATATGAGGAGGTGGTTGTCCACCGTCCCGTGGGCGGTAGTTCCTGTTCTTCTCCTACATCGTCATCCACACCGTCGATGTGTTCAGAGTCGAAATCAAGCACGTCGGTCAAATCATCGACCGTGGCAATGAAATGGGTGGTGGGTGGGCGGCGAATTCCCTAATCTACTGCTTCCCACTCGAGCCGGACATAGCTTGGCCAAGAGTCTCCTAACAAAGAGAGAGACTTTAACGAGTTTAGCATGTCACCAAAGGGCGAGTGCTGGAAGATATTTGCAGCGGTGAACTCCCTTACCAGAGCCCAACCAGATTAGGCGGGCTCGGGGGTGCGCGGACTGGAACCTACAACCGGACGTCAGTCCGGGGGTCCAATGTCACAGGCTTCCTTGGGGGTGAAGTCTGTGTTCGGCTCTACCGCCGATGAGTGTGCGGCCTCCGGGGCGGGGTCCATCCACCCGTCCTCGGACGACGCGATCTGCCTCGGATTTAAGTCCGGTGCTCCTGCAGGTGCGATATCCCGAGTATTGTCCGACAGCAGGTCTAAGTCGTGCTCATCGTGACTATTCGGTGCTCCTAGCACAGGTCCGAATCCGTTGAAGATCAAGTCTCCGTGTATATCGGCCGTGTAGTTCAAGTTTCCGAACCTGACCTGATGGCCAGGGGCGTAGCTGTCGATCTGCTCCAGATGGCCAAGCGAATTGGCCCGTAGTGCGAAGCCGCCGAACACGAAGATCTGTCCGGGGAGAAAAGTCTCACCCTGGACCATGTTGTTGTTGACGATTGAAGGAGCCAATAAGCCTTGCAGCGACAACACAGAGGAACTCTCAATGAAAGCAACAATGTCGATGTCAAAACCGGCGGATCTCGGGTAGGGGGTCCCGATCTATGCGTCTAAGGCTAGTGGTAACAGGAGGCAAGGGACACGATGTTTTACCCAGGTTCGGGCCCTCTCGATGGAGGTAAAACCCTACTTCTTGCTTGATTTATATTGATGATATGAGTATTACAAGAGTTGATCTACCACGAGATCATAGAGGCTAAACCGTAGGAGCTAGCCTATGATGATTATGATTGTGTCTCTAAGGACTAAACCCTCCGGTTTATATAGACACCGGAGGGGGCTAGGGTTTACACAGAGTCGGTTACAAGGGAGGAGATCTAATATCCGGATCGCCAAGCTTGTCTTCCATGCAAAGGAGAGTCCTATCCGGACACGGGACGAAGTCTTGAGTCTTGTATCTTCACGGTCCATCAGTCCGGCCAAAGTATATAATCTAGCTGTCCGGATACCCCCTAATCCAGGACTCCCTCAGGCATGCCCCCCTGCCTCGTGGCCCCCTCGGGCATTGTCTCGCGTTGATTCAACTTCCCAAAATTCACATATATTCCAAAAAAATCTCCGTCAGTTTTTATCCTGTTTGGACTCCATTTGATATGGATTTTCTGCAAAACAAAAAACATGCAACAAACAGGAACTGACACTGGGCACTGGATTAATATGTTAGTCCCAAAAATAGTATAAAAAGTTGCCAAAAGTATATGAAAGTTGTATAATATTGGCATGGAACAATCAAAAATTATAGTTACGACGGAGACGTATCAGCATCCCCAAGCTTAATTCATGCACGTCCTCGAGTAGGTAAATGATTAAAAATATAATTTTTGATGTGGAATGCTACCTAGCATAATCTTGATCATGTAATCTAATCATGGCATGAATATTAAGACACGAGTGATTCAAAGAAATAGTCTATCATTTGACATTAAGACAATAATACTTCAAGCATACTAATAAAGCAATCATATCTTTTCAAAATAACATGGCCAAAGAAAGTTATCCCAACAAAATCATATGGTTTGGCTATACTCCATCTTCACCACACAAAATATTCAAATCATGCACAACCCCGATGACAAGCCAAGCAATTGTTTCATACTTTTGACGTTCTCAAACCTTTTCAACTTTCACGCAATACATGAGCGTGAGCCATGGACATAGCACTATGGGTGGAATAGAATATGATGATGGAGGTTGTGTGGAGAAGACAAAAAGGAAGAAAGTCTCACATTGACGCGGCTAATCAATGGGCTATGGGGATGCCCATCAATTGATGTCAATGCGAGGAGTATGCCATGCAACAGATGCACTGGAGCTATAAGTGTATGAAAGCTCAAACTGAAACTAAGTGGGTGTGCATCCAACTTGCTTGCTCATGAAGACCTCGGGCATTTGAGGAAGCCCATCATCGGAATATACAAGCCAGGTTCTATAATGAAAAATTCCCACTAGTATATGAAAGTGATAACTCAAGAGACTCTCTATATGAAGAACATGGTGCTACTCTGAAGCACAAGTGTGGTAAAAGGATAGTAACATTGTCCCTTCTCTCTTTTCTCTCATTTTTTTCATTTTTTATTTTTTTCTCCTCTTTTTTTGTGGGCTTCTTTGGCCTCTCTCTTTTTTATTTGGGATTCTTTGGCCTCTTTTATTTTGATAACCTCACCTGGGACAATGTTCTAATAATGAAGATCATCACACTTTTATTTACTTACAACTCAATATTACAACAAAGATATGACTCTATATGAATGCCTCCGGCGATGTACCGGGATATGCAATGATCTACCGTAGCAAATATATCAAAAAACAGACAAGCCATGAAAATATCATGCTAGCTATCTTACGATCATGCAAAGCAATATGACAATAAATGCTCAAGTTATGTACATGATGATGATGGAAGTTGCATGGCAATATATCTCGGAATGGCTATGGAAATGCCATGATAGGTGGCTATGGTGGCTGTTTTCAGGAAGATATAAGGAGGCTTATGTGTGACAGAGCATATCATATCATGGGGTTTGGATGCACCGGCGAAGTTTGCACCAACTCTCGAGGTGAGAAAGGGCAATGCACGGTACCGAAGAGGCTAGCAATGATGGGAGGGTGAGAGTGCGTATAATCCATGGACTCAACATTAGTCATAAAGAACTCACATACTTATTGCAAAATTCTATTAGCTATCGAAACAAAGTACTATGTGCATGCTCCTAGGGGGATAGATTGGTAGGAAAAGACCATCGGTTGTCCCCGACCGCCACTCATAAGGAAGACAATCAATAAATAAATCATGCTCCGACTTCATCACATAATGCTTCACCATGCGTGCATGCTACGGGAATCACAAAGTTCAACACAAGTATTTCTACAATCCACAACTACTCACTAGCATGACTCTAATATTACCATCTTTATATCGCAAAACTATTGCAAGGAATCAAACATATCATATTCAGTGATCTACAAGTTTTATGTAGGATTTTATGACTAACCATGTGAATGACCAATTCCTGTCATCTCTCTAAATAGATATAACTGAAGCAAGAGAGTTTAATTCTTTCTACAAAAGATATGCCCACGCCCTAACAAATATAAGTGGAGCAAAAGAGCATTCTATAAATGGCAGTTTTCTATGTGTAGGGAAACAGGCAATCCAAACTTCAAATGATATAAGTGAAGCACATGAAGCATTCTATAAGGCCATACTCAAAAGATATAAGTGAAGTGCAATGAGCATTCTATAAATCAACCAAATACTATCTCATACCAGCATGGTGCATAAAAGAAATGTGAAAACTAAATGCAAAAGACGCTCCAAGATTTGCACATATCGCATGAACAAAACGAATCCGAACACATACCGATACTTGTTGAAGAAAGATGGGATGCGTTCCAGGGCATCCCCAAGCTTAGACGCTTGAGTACCCTTGAATATTTAATTGGGGTGCCTTGTGAATCCCCAAGCTTGATCTCCTGCCTCTCCTCCTTATCCTCATATCGAGACATCCTCGATCTTCGAACACTTCATCCACACAAAACTCAACAGAAAGCTCGGTAAGACCCGTTAGTATAATAAAGCAAATCACTACTCTAAGTACTATTGCAAACCAATTCATATTTTGTTTTTGAATTGTATCTACTGTAATATAACTTTTCCATGGCTTAATCCACTCACAGAAATCGATATAGTTTCATCAAAACAAGCAAACTATGCGTCAGAAACAGAATATGTCTTAAACAGGACAATCTGTAGTAATCTGGACATTCACCATACTTCTGGTACTACAAAAATTCTGAAATAATTAGCAAAAATAAAAAAAATTATATAAAGATAGTGCAAAAAGTTTCAGAACCGTTTGATGTTCCAGTAAAAAATGTAAAATCACGCACTATAGCCAAAGTTTCTGTTCTGCACCGCACAAACCAACAAGCAATGTAAACATCCTAAAGGCAAATCTTGTCACATTATTTTTATAATACAATGGAATTGTACAAGGGGATAATTATTTTTGTTGAAAATTTTATGTAATCAAGATTCACAAAGTTTCCATGAGCATGAACAAAGTTCAAGGAGCTCCCCCACTTCAACAATGCTTGTCTCTCTCACTTTCACTTTCCATTTTGAAAAAGTTTTGGGTTCCCCTCTTTATTTTTTGTTTTTAATCTATATAAAAGCACTCAACATAAATAAATGACTCTCTAAAACTTCCGGGTTGTCTCCCTGGCAGTGCTTTCTTTAAAGCCATTAAGCTAGGCATATAGTGCTCAAGTAGTGAATCCACCCGGATCCCAAGGTATATCAAAGCCAATTTTAATTAACAATGATTTGTAATTTAGTAGTAAGCACAAAGTAACATATATCATGTAATGACGAAGTATAACTCTCTTCCTATGCATCAGCATGTCATACAAGAACAATTCATGCACATCAAGTAAAGGCCAATACATAGCATAAGCAGTTTCTTGCAATTTTATCGTGTGGGAAACATAGAGAGGTGGAGATATAGTTCCTCTCTCATAACAATTGCAAGTAGGAGCATCAAGCACATGCATATTATATCTATCAAAATCATCATGTGTAATAGTAAAACGCAACTCATCAATATAATCCTTAATAAGGGCAAACTTCTCCGATATAGTGTAGTCGGGAGAATTCAAAAAGATAATAGGACTATCATGCGTGGGTGCAATAACAACAATGGCATGTTTAACCTAAGGAACTATAACAAGTTCATCTCCATAAGCATAATTCATATTGGCATCTTGGCCACAAGCATAGCAAGCATCATCAAAAAGGGATATTTTGAAAGAATCAACGAGATCATAACAATCATCATAGCAATCATCCTTCGGTAAGCACGAATGGAAGTTAAACAATGTATGAGTTGAAGAGTTACTCTCATTAGAAGGTGGGCACGAGTGATAAATCCGCTCTTCCTCCTTTTGTTCTTCTCTCTCCTCCTCATCTTTTTCATCCAATGAGCTCACAATGTCATTGATTTCTTCTTCCATAGACTCTTGCAAAATATTAGTCTCTTCTTGGACAGCGGAGACTCTCTCAATAAAATCATCAGTATCGGAATTGAATTCATAATTCTCATGGCAATATTTAAGTATAGCAAAATTTTCAGGTCTATAAACTGAATCATCAAAATCTTCAAACTCTTTAAACAAAGATTCAATTTCATAAGCACCCATAAAAGCAACGAACTCTTCTATTTGTTCCACATCATAGTAATCATATATACCATTAGCATAAGAAGCTAAGGTTTCATTATCAGTAAATTCACATGAAAAGGGAAGGTGTGGAGCCTTCATCCTAGAGCAACAAGTATAATCATATCTCAAGCATAGTTGCCGAGCATACCAATGCAACTTTTAACTTTGATCCCATAATAGTTTCGCTTTTTGAGTCAAGTGATAATCCCTAAAGTACTCACGTTGATCCAACGTGTCTCCCATTATAAAGTTGAAGGGGGTTTTCTCAGGATTATCAAAGTAGTACATAATATCTTTTACATAATGAGCATCGAGGGTTTTAGGAGGTTCCCCATCTCCATGAGTAGCAAGTAAACCTTTTTTTTTTTGGTATTTCGTGTTCCATATCCATAACTAAAGATAGAGAACAACTTAGAACAGCAAATAAAATCTACTTAGTGATAAAGCAAACAAGCACACACGAGAATATTCACCCCATGAAGGAAATATGCCCTAGAGGCAATAATAAAGTTATTATTTATTTCCTCATATCATGATAAATGTTTATTATTCATGCTAGAATTGTATTAACCGGAAACATAATACATGTGTGAATACATAGACAAAACTTAACGTCACTAGTATGCCTCTACTTGACTAGCTTGTTAATCAAAGATGGTTGTGTTTCCTAACCATAGACATGTGTTGTCATTTAATTAACGGGCTCACATCATTAGAAAAATGATGTGATTGACATGACCCATTCCGTTAGCTTAGCACTTGATCGTTTAGTATGTTGCTATTGCTTTCTTCATGACTTATACAAAGTTTCTATAACTATGAGATTATGCAACTCCCGTTTACCGGAGGAACACTTTGTGTGCCACCAAACGTCACAACGTAACTGGGTGATTATAAAGGAGCTCTACAGGTGTCTCCAAAGGTACATGTTGAGTTGGCATATTTCGAGATTAGGTTTTGTCACTCTGATTGTCGGAGAGGTATCTCTGGGCCCTCTCGGTAATGCACATCACTATAAGCCTTGCAAGCAATGTAGCTAATGAGTTATTTACGGAATGATGCATTACGTAACGAGTAAAGAGACTTGCCGGTAACGAGATTGAACTAGGTATTGAAAAGCGACGATCAAATCTCGGGCAAGTAACATACCGATGACAAAGGGAACAACGTATGTTGTTATGCGGTTTGACCGATAAAGATCTTCGTAGAATATGTAGGAGCCAATATGAGGATCCAGGTTCCGCTATTTGTTATTGACCGAAAACAGTTCTAGGTCATGTCTACATAGTTCTCAAACCCGTAGGGTCCGCATGCTTAACGTTACGATGACAGTTATATTATGAGTTTATAGTTTTTGATGTACCGAAGGTTGTTCGGAGTCCCGGATGTGATCACGGACATGACGAGGAGTCTCAAAATGGTCGAGACATGAAGATTGATATATTGGAAGCCTATATTTGGATACCGGAAGTGTTCCGGGTGATTTCGGAGAAAACCAGAGTGTTGGAGGGGTTACCGGAATCCCCCGGGGAAGTATTGGGCCTTAGTGGGCCTGAGGGGAGAGAGAGGGCAGCAGCCCAGGAGGTGGCGCGCCCCCTCGCATGAGGAGTCCGAATTGGACTAGGGGAGGGGGGCGCGGCCCCTCTTTCCCTCTCCCTCTCCCTCTCTTTCCTTCCCCCTTCCCTCTTCCTAGTTGGACTAGGAAAGGGGAGTCCTAGTCCTACTAGGAGGAGGACTCCCCCCTCCTTGGCGCGCCCCAAGGGCCGGCCGGCCTCCCCCCTTGCTCCTTTATATACGGGGGCAGGGGGCACCCCAGAGACACACAAGTTGATCTTCATGATCGTTCCTTAGCCGTGTGCGGTGCCCCCCTCCACCATATTCCACCTCGGTCATATCATTGCGGTGCTTAGGCAAAGCCCTGCGTCGGTAGAACATCATCATCGTCACCATGCCATCGTGCTGACGGAACTCATCCCCGACACCCTGCTGGATCGGAGTCCGGGGATCGTCATCGAGCTGAACATGTGCTGAACTCGGAGGTGCCGTGTGTTCGGTACTTGGATCGGTCGAATCGTGAAGACGTACGACTACATCAACCGCGTTGTGCTAACGCTTCCGCTTTCGGTCTATGAGGGTACATGGACAACACTCTCCCCTCTCGTTGCTATGCATCACCATGATCCTTGTGTGTGCGTAGGAATTTTTTTTGAAATTACTACGTTCCCCAATAGTGGCATCAGAGCCAGGTTTTATGCGTAGATGTCATATGCACGAGTAGAACACAAGTGAGTTGTGGGCGATACAAGTCATACTGCTTACCAGCATGTCATACTTTGGTTCAGCGGTATTGTGAGATGAAGCGGCCCGGACCGACATTACGCGTACGCTTACGCGAGACTGGTTTCACTGTTACGAGCACCCGTGCTTAAAGGTGACTGGCGGGTGTTTGTCTCTCTCACTTTAGTTGAAACGAGTGTGGCTACGCCCGGTCCTTGCGAAGGTTAAAACAGCACTAACTTGACAAACTATCGTTGTGGTTTTGATGCGTAGGTAAGAACGGTTCTTGCTCAGCCCGTAGTAGCCACGTAAAATTTGCAACAACAAAGTAGAGGACGTCTAACTTGTTTTTGCAGGGCATGTTGTGATGTGATATGGTCAAGACGTGATGCTATATTTTATTGTATGAGATGATCATGTTTTGTAACTGAAGTTATCGGCAACTAGCAGGAGCCATATGGTTGTCACTTTGTATGAAATGCAAACGCCCTGTAATTGCTTTACTTTATCACTAAGCGGTAGCGATAGTCGTAGAAGCAAGAGATGGCGTAAACGACAACGATGCTACGATGGAGATCAAGGTGTCGCGCCAGTGACGATGGTGATCACGACGGTGCTTCGGAGATGGAGATCACAAGCACAAGATGATGATGGCCATATCATATCACTTATATTGATTGCATGTGATATTTATCCTTTATGCATCTTATCTTGCTTTGATTGACGGAAGCATTTTAAGATGATCTCTCACTAAATTATCAAGAGGTGTTCTCCCTGAGTATGCACCATTGCGAAAGTTCTTCGTGCTGAGACACCACGTGATGATCGGGTGTGATAGGCTCTACGTTCAAATACAACGAGTGCAAAACAGTTGCACACGCAGAATACTCAGGTTAAACTTGACAAGCCTAGCATATACAGATATGGCCTGGAACACGGAGACCGAAAGGTCGAACGTGAATCATATAGTAGATATGATCAACATAGTGATGTTCACCATTGAAACTACTCCATCTCACGTGATGATCGGACATGGTTTAGTTGATCTGGATCACGTGATCACTTAGATGACTATAGAGATGTCTGTCTAAGTGGGAGTTCTTAAGTAATATGATTAGTTGAACTTAAATTTATCATGAACTTAGTATCTGATAGTATTTTGCTTGTCTATGTTTGCTATAGGTAGATGGCTCGTGCTGTTGTTCCGTTGAATGCGTTCCTTGAGAAAGCTAAGTTGAAAGATGATGGTAGCAATTACACGGACTGGGTCCGTAACCTGAGGATTATCCTCATTGCTACACAGAAGAATTACTTCCTGGAAGCACCGCTAGGTTCCAGGCCTGCTGCAGATGCAACTGACGACGTTAAGAATGTCTGACAGAGCAAAGATGATGACTACTCGATAGTTCAGTGTGCCATGCTTTACGGCTTGGAACCGGGTCTTCAACGACGTTTTGAACGTCATGGAGCATATGAGATGTTCCAGGAGTTGAAGTTAATATTTCAAGCAAATGCCCAGATTGAGAGATATGAAGTCTCCAATAAGTTCTATAGCTGTAAGATGGAGGAGAATAGTTCTGTTAGTGAACACATACTCAAAATGTCTGGGTATAATAATCACTTAATTCAACTGGGAGTTAATCTTCCTGATGATAGTGTCATTGACAGAATTCTTCAATCACTGCCACCAAGCTACAAAATCTTATTGATGAACTATAATATGCAAGGGATGGACAAGACTATTCCCGAGCTCTTCGCAATGCTAAAGGCTGCGGAGGTAGAAATCAAGAAGGAGCATCAAGTGTTGATGGTCAATAAGACCACCAGTTTCAAGAAAAAGGGCAAAGGGAAGAAGGGGAACTTCAAGAAGAATAGCAAACAAGTTACTGCTCAAGAGAAGAAACCCAAGTCTGGACCTAAGCCTGAGACTGAGTGCTTCTACTGCAAGCAGACTGGACACTCGAAGCGGAACTGCCCCAAGTATTTGGCGGATAAGAAGGATGGCAAAGTGAACAAAGGTATATGTGATATACATGTTATTCATGTGTACCTTACTAATGCGCGCAGTAGCACCTGGGTATTTGATACTGATTCTGTTGCTAATATTTGCAACTCGAAACAGGGACTACGGATTAAGCGAAGATTGGCTAAGGACGAGGTGACGATGCGCGTGGGAAATGGTTCCAAAGTCGATGTGATCGCGGTCGGCACGCTGCCTCTACATCTACCATCAGGATTAGTTTTAGACCTAAATAATTGTTATTTGGTGCCAGTGTTGAGCATGAACATTATATCTGGATCTTGTTTGATGCGAGACGGTTATTCATTTAAATTAGAGAATAATGGTTGTTCTATTTATATGTGTAATATCTTTCATGGTCATGCATCCTTGAAGAGTGGTCTATTTTTATTGAATCTCGAAAGTAGTGATACACATATTCATAATGTTGAAGCCAAAAGATGCAGAGTTGATAATGATAGTGCAACTTATTTGTGGCACTGCCGTTTAGGTCATATCGGTGTAAAGCGCATGAAGAAACTCCATACTGATGGACTTTTAGAATCACTTGATTATGAATCACTTGGTACTTGCGAATCGTGCCTCATGGGCAAGATGACTAAAATGCCGTTCTCCGGAACTATGGAGCAAGCAACTGATTTATTGGAAATCATACATATTGATGTATGTGGTCCAATGAATATTGAAGCTCGTGGCGGGTATCGTTATTTTCTCACCTTCACAGATGATTTGAGCAGATATGGGTATATCTACTTGATGAAACACAAGTCTGAAACATTTGAAAAGTTCAAAGAATTTCAGAGTGAAGTGGAAAATCATCGTAACAAGAAAATAAAATTTCTACGATCTGATCGTGGAGGAGAATATTTGAGTTACGAGTTTGGTCTACATTTGAAACAATGCAGAATAGTTTCACAACTCACACCACCCGGAACACCACAACGAAATGGTGTGTCCGAACGTCGTAATCGTACTTTATTAGATATGGTGCGATCTATGATGTCTCTTACTGATTTACCGCTATCATTTTGGGGTTATGCTTTAGAGACGGCCGCATTCACGTTAAATAGGGCACCATCAAAATCAGTTGAGACGATGCCTTATGAACTGTGGTTTGGCAAGAAACCAAAGTTGTTATTTCTTAAAGTTTGGGGCTGCGATGCTTATGTGAAGAAACTTCAACCAGATAAGTTCGAACCCAAATCGGAGAAATGTGTCTTCATAGGATACCCAAAAGAGACTATTGGGTACACCTTCTATCACAGATCTGAAGGCAAGATTTTCGTTGCTAAATTTGGATCCTTTCTAGAGAAGGAGTTTCTCTCGAAAGAAGTGAGTGGGAGGAAAATATAACTTGATGAGGTAAGTGTACCTGCTCCCTTGTTGGAAAGTAGTTCATCACAAGAACTGGTTCCTGTGACAACTACACCAATCAGTGAGGAAGCTAATGATATTGATCATGAAACTTCAGATCAAGTTACTACTGAACCTCGTAGGTCTACCAGAGTAAGATCCACACCAGAGTGGTACGGTAATCCTATTCTGGAAGTCATGTTACTTGACCATGGCGAACCTACGAACTATCAGGAAGCGATGATGAGCCCAGATTCCGCAAAATGGCTTGAAGCCATGAAATCTGAGATGGGATCCATGTATGTGAACAAAGTATGGACTTTGGTTGACTTGCCCGATAATCAGCAAGCCATCGAGAATAAATGGATCTTCAAGAAGAAGACTGACGCTGATGGTAATGTAACTGTCTACAAAGCTCGACTTGTTGCGAAAGGTTTTCGACAAGTTCAAGGAGTTGACTACGATAAGACTTTCTCACCGTAGCGATGCTTAAGTCTATCCGAATCATGTTAGCAAATGCCACATTTTATGATTATGAAATTTGGCAAATGGATGTTAAAACTACATTCCTGAATGGATTTCTGGAAGAAGAGTTGTATATTATGCAACCAGAAGGTTTTGTCGATCCAAAAGGTGCTAACAAAGTGTGCAAGCTCCAGCGATCCATTTATGGACTGGTGCAAGCATCTCGGAGTTGGAATAAACGCTTTGATAGTGTGATCAAAGCATATGGGTTTATACAGACTTTTGGAGAAGCCTGTATTTACAAGAAAGTGAGTGGGAGCTCTGTAGCATTTCTTATATTATATGTAGATGACATATTGTTAATTGGAAATGATATAGAATTTCTGGATAGCATAAAGGGATACTTGAATAAAAGTTTTTCAATGAAAGACCTCGGTGAAGCTGCTTACATATGCACATCAAGATCTATAGAGATAGATCAAGACGCTTAATTGGACTTTCACAAAGCACATACCTTGATAAAGTTTTGAAAAAGTTCAAAATGGATCAGGCAAAGAAAGGGTTCTTGCCTGTATTACAAGGTGTGAAGTTGAGTCAGACTCAATGCCCGACCACAGCAGAAGATAGAGAGAAAATGAAAGATGTTTCCTATGCTTCAGCCATAGGCTCTATCATGTATGCAATGTTGTGTACCAGACCTGATATATGCTTAGCAATAAGTTTAGCGCGGAGGTACCAAAATAATCCAGGAGTGGATCACTTGACAGCGGTCAAGAACATCCTGAAATACCTGAAAAGGACTAAGGATATATTTCTCGTTTATGGAGGTGACAAAGAGCTAGTCATAAATGGTTACGTCGATGCAAGCTTTGACACTGATCCGGACGATTCTAAATCGCAAACCGGATACGTGTTTTTATTAAACGGTGGAGCTGTAAGTTGGTGCAGTTCTAAACAAAGCTTCGTGGCGGGATCTACATGCAAAGTGGAGTACATAGCTGCTTCAGAAGCAGCAAATGAAGGAGTCTGGATGAAGGAGTTCATTTCCGATCTAGGTGTCATACCTAGTGCATCGGGACCAATGAAGATCTTCTGTGACAATATTGGTGCAATTGCCTTGGCAAAGGAATCCAGATTTCACAAGAGGACCAAGCATATCAAGAGACGCTTCAATTCCATCCGGGACCAGGTCCAAGTGGGAGACATAGAGATTTGCAAGATACATACGGATCTGAATGTTGCAGACCCGTTGACTAAACCTCTTCCACGAGCAAAACATGATCAGCACCAAGACTCCATGGGTGTTAGAATCATTACTGTGTAATCTAGATTATTGACTCTAGTACAAGTGGGAGACTGAAGGAAATATGCCCTAGAGGCAATAATAAAGTTATTATTTATTTCCTCATATCATGATAAATGTTTATTATTCATGCTAGAATTGTATTAACCGGAAACATAATACATGTGTGAATACATAGACAAAACTTAACGTCACTAGTATGCCTATACTTGACTAGCTTGTTAATCAAAGATGGTTGTGTTTCCTAACTGTCACGCCCAATATGCGACCCTATCCAAAAGGAACTCGAAGGTCCCACCAAGGATAGACCCGCATATTGAAACACTTTTGCAAGGTGGATATCATTACATCAACATTACATAATAGATGGGGATACATACAAGAGGCATATAATGCCACACGAACACAACATCATCTTACATAAGATCAACATCCGACTACAGATGAAACACAAACAGAAGCTCAAACGACATCGACCCTGCTAGCCCAGGCTGCCGACCTGGAACCTATCCCCTGATCGAAGAAGAAGCAGAAGAAGAACTCCAAACAAGCAGACATCGCTCTCACGTCATGATCATCGTATAACTTGTACCTGCAAATGTTGTTGTAGTAATCTGTGAGACACGAGGACTCAGCAATCCCATTACCATGGGTATCAAGACTAGCAAAGCTTAATGGGAAAGGAAGGGGTAAAGTGGTGAGGTTGCAGCAGCTGCTAAGCAAGTATGGTGGCTAACATACGCAAATGAGAGCGAGAAGAGAAACAAAGAAATGGTCGTGAAGCTAGCAATGATCAAGAGGTGATCCTGAACTCCTACTTACGTCAAACATAACCCAGAAACCGTGTTCACTTCCCGGACTCCGCCGAGAAGAGACCATCACGGCTACACACGCGGTTGATGCATTTTAATTCGGATCTGGTGTCAAGTTATCTACAACCGGACATTAACAAATTCCCATCTCCCACATAACCGCGGGCACGGCTCTCGAAAGTTTATACCCTGTAGGGGTGTCCCAACTTAGCCCATGATAAGCTCCCGCAATCAACAAAGGATATTCCTTCTCCCAGGAAGACCCGATCAGCCTCGGAATCCCGGTTTACAAGACATTTCGACAATGGTAAAACAAGACCAGCAAAGCCGCCCGATGCGCCGACAATCCCGATAGGAGCTGCACATATCTCGTTCTGAGGGCAACACCGGATAGGCCAGCCTACGAGTAAAACCAGACCTCGAGTTTCCCCGAGGGGGCCCCGCAGTCTGCCCGGTTCAGACCAGCACTTAGAGAAGCACTGGCCCGGCGGGGCTAAAATAAAGATGACCCTTGGGTTGCCCGACCCAAGGGAAGGGTATAGGTGGTGGTGAGGCAAATGGTAAAACCAAGGTTGGGCCTTGCTGGACAAGTTCTATTCAAGGCGAACTGTCAGGGGGGGTCCCATAAATCACCCGACCGCGTTAGGAACGCAAAAATCCGGGAACATAACACCGGTATGACGGAAACTAGGGCGGCAAGAGTGGAACAAAACACCAGGCATAAGGCCGAGCCTTCCACCCTTTACCAAATATATATATGCATTAATAATATAAAAGATATTGTGATATCCCAACATAACCCTGTCCACCACGGAGCAATCTTCAACTTCACCTGCAACTAGCAACGCTATAAGAGGGGCTGAGCAAAGCGGTAACATAGCCAGACAACGGTTTGCTAGGAAGGGTGTCAAAGGTTAGAGGTTCATGGCAATTTGGGAGGCTTGAAGAGCAAGTGATAGGTGGCGCAGCATAGCGATAGAACGAAGCAACTAGCATAGCAATGATAGTAGTGAGATCCAGGGTAGCGGTCATCTTGCCTGAAATCCCGCAAGGAAGAAGAACGAGTCCATGAAGAAGATGAAGCCACGACAATGAACCAAGCATAGACGAACGAATCCTCACGACCGCAACGAAACGGGAACTATCGAGAAGAAGCACACAACATGGTAAACACACCACACATGAACAAGACATGATGCATAACAAAGCATGATGCATGACAAGGCTACATGAAGCTACTCATGGCAAGAGATGATGCAAACAAGAACAACACACCAAGGCAAGTTTAAATGAGGCCGGAAACAACATATAACAATTCCGGTAAGTCCTCATATGCAAATTTCGAAATTGGTCCAGATCTGAATAAACCTTATGTTCAAGTTGTTAAACAGCAACTTAAGATGCACCAAGATGATCTACATGAGATTCTAGTCAAGTTACATATAAAGTTCATTAGATTTGGAGCTACGGCCTAGAAGATATGAGCAAAACAAGTTAAACATGGCATTGATGCAAAATGCATACAAACATCAAGAAAACACACCAAAACAAGGATGCAACATGATAATATGAAGCTACATGCAAAATCAAGCAAGTTTCATATAGAGCACACTCCAAACGGAGCAACGGTTCAACACATACACTCTATACAAGGCATAACAACAATGTCCATAACAGCAACTAGGTATCTTACAAGCATCAAAACAACATACTCTAGCACCCCAACATAAGAACAAAAGCCATGAGCATGATGTATAGGTAAAGGACAACAAAACATGAACACTGAGCTATCTCCCGAAACTACCAGAACTTTCTCAAAAGGACATGGGAAGATTGCAAATAATAACAGTTTCAGACTTTGCAGAAATAACATCAGGTTGCAATGTTGAGAGCTATCGAATAACAAGTTACAGGAACTTAACACGGAAAACAAAGGCATGGCATGAATATACTAATTGCATAGAACAAAAGTCCCTTACTGACCATAAGCCAAAAAGGCATAGAAAATATGATGGCACCCATGTAAACATGGCAAGTTATATGACATATTCATACATGGCAGGAACAACAATAAGTAGGCATGTTGGTGAGCTTGAACCACTCACCACAGAGCAATACATAACATGGCAAGGCAACACACAGTAAGAAGACATGTTTGTGAATCTAAGCATGGCAAGAACAAGTTCATAGAGTGCATGGATCACTAGAAAAGTACATGGCCAAAACTGAACTTAATGTTAACCAGTTGACAGCAACATTATTTAGCAACTTTGGAGCAAGATTACAACAAGCTACAGTAGTCTACAAATGCAACCAGGGGCATGAATGGATAGAGCAAGACATGTATAACAAAACATCCTTAGTGAACATCTCCAAAATAATGCACGAAATGACTTGTAGCAGCAGGTTAACATAGCAACAAAATATAACAGAATCTGTCAGGAAAACAGCAACAGCAAGTACCCTACTTAACAAGCTCAATGCACTCACTACACAAGTCACAAAAATACATGGATGGCACCACTGGAAAGATGGCATGGCATGGATCAAAACACATGTAGAGATCAACCTCATAGGATGCACACATCAAACATGGCAAAAATGACAAATGAGCATGTTATAACAGTTTCAGCAGATTAACATCAACATGCACTCTTCCAACAGCATTTCAGGCATCAAGATGAACTCAAATGAAAATGATGCAATGGAACGAAATGAATTACTCGTCGAGGCGAACAATATGACATATTACACGCACGAAACGGAGCAGTATGTAGCAAGTTATGATGCGATGAACATGGCATGATTATGCAAAATATTTCGGGACTTCTCTTGGATCGGGGAAAAGTCAACTCGGCGCGGGGATCGAGGATGGCGGCGGATCTGGCCGGAACTTCGCCGGAGAAGGAACAGACGGCGGTCGGAGCTCGGGGAGAGGGCGCCGGAGAAACGGGGCGGCGGATCCGGCCGCGCGGGGGCGCGGATCGGGCGGATCCGGCGCGGGGCCCGCGACCGGGGCCAACTCCGGTGGCTGGGGTCGCCAGCGGGCGGCTCCGATGGCGCGAGGCGGCGAGGATGAAGGTCGGCGGCGGCGAGGTCGGGGCCGGCGGGAGGCGAGGCGGCGACCTCCGGCGACGGCGCGCGGGGACGCGGGCACGGGCAACCGCGGCGGGTGGCGGCGGCGGAGGCTGGGGCGCGGGGTGCGGCCGGGGCCCGGTCGCAGAGCGGGCGGGCCGGCCTCGGGGCCGGCGGGCCGGCGGCGCGGGGAGAGAGAGGAGGGACACGTGGCGGGCGGCCACTGGTCCGGGGCGGTGGCGCGGGACGTCCGGTGCCCGAAAATTTCGGGGGAGGTCTAGATTTATAGGTAGGGGGAGCTAGGAGAGTCCAAATGAGGAGCGGTTTTCGGCCACGCGATCGTGATCGAGCAACCGAGAGCATGGAGGGGAGTTTGGTGGGTTTTGGGCCACTTTGAATGGGTGTTGGGCTTCAAACAAAATAGGCTTTTACGGTTACCCGGTTAACCGTTGGAGTATTAAACGACCTCCAAATGGCACGAAACTTGACAGGCGGTCTACCGGTGCTATACCAAGGACGCTTGGCAAACCTTGGGCCATTCCGAGAAAGTTTAACACCCGCTCACAATGAGAGACAAAAAGGGGAACGCCGGAGGACATAGGAGTGCCGGATTGCAAAACGGACAACGGGGAAAATGCTTGGATGCGTGAGATGAACACGTATGCAAAATGAGATGCACATGATGACCTGATAAAATGCAACACGCAAGCAAATGACATGGCAACGACGGAGAAAAACTGGCGGACACCTGGCGCATCGAATCCGGGGCGTTACACTAACCATAGACATGTGTTGTCATTTAATTAACGGGATCACATCATTAGGAGAATGATGTGATTGACATGACCCATTCCGTTAGCTTAGCACTTGATCATTTAGTATGTTGCTATTGCTTTCTTCATGACTTATAAAAAGTTCCTATAACTATGAGATTATGCAACTCCCGTTTACTGGAGGAACACTTTGTGTGCTACCAAACGTCACAACGTAACTGGGTGATTATAAAGGAGCTCTACAGGTGTCTCCAAAGGTACATGTTGAGTTGGCATATTTCGAGATTAGGTTTTGTCACTCCGATTGTTGAAGAGGTATCTCTGGGCCCTCTCGGTAATGCACATCACTATAAGTCTTGCAAGCAATGTAGATAATGAGTTAGTTACAGAATGATGCATTATGTAACGAGTAAAGAGACTTGCCGGTAACGAGATTGAACTAGGTATTGGATACCGATGATCGAATCTCGGGCAAGTAACATACCGATGACAAAGGGAACAATGTATGTTGTTATGCGGTTTGACCGATAAATATCTTCGTAGAATATGTAGGAGCCAATATGAGCATCCAGGTTCCGCTATTGGTTATTGACCGGAAATAGTTCTAGGTCATGTCTACATAGTTCTCAAACCCGTAGGGTCCGCACGCTTAACGTTACGATGGCAGTTATATTATGAGTTTATAGTTTTTGATGTACCGAAGGTTGTTTGGAGTCCCGGATGTGATCACGGACATGACGAGGAGTCTCGAAATGGTTGATATATGAAGATTGATATATTGGAAGCTTATATTTGGATACGGGAAGTGTTCCGGGTGATTTCGGAGAAAACCGGAGTGCCGGGGGGGTTACCGGAACCCCTCGGGAAGTATTGGGCCTTAGTGGGCCTGAGGGGAGAGAGAGGGCAGCAGCCCAGGAGGTGGCGCGCCCCCTCCCATGAGGAGTCCGAATTGGACTAGGGGAGGGGGAGCGGTCCCTCTTTCCCTCTCCCTCTCCCTCTCTTTCCTTCCCCCTTCCCGTAAAGATCAACAATTAGATGGGTCAATTTTGGGAAGCCAACTCTAAGTACTTCCAAGCTAAAGCTACTCTCAAATACAAGGTTAATCACATTGACAGCCTACAAGATGATACTGGCAATATACATAGAGATCATAGCTCCAAGGCAAATATTCTGCTCAATGCTTTCAAAGACAAACTGTGTACCTCTATTCCAACTTTCAACATGCTCGACCTTGATGGTCTCATCCACAAATTTCCCAACTTGTCCAGCTTGGAAGAACCTTTCTCTAAAAGAGAAATTGATGATGTGATAAAAGAGCTTCCTTCAGACAAAGAACCTGGGCCAAATGGTTTTAACACATATTTTGTCAAGCTCTGTTGGGGCATTATTGCTCCTGATTTGTACTCCCTCCGGTCCTTTTTAGATTGCGCATAACACTAAGCCCAGATACCAAGGAGGGGCATCGATGCAAAAACCTGGACACTTTTACCCCTGCGACAGCATGCCCAGATTTCCCGCTGTGTGATAACTGCACCCCTTTGATTGGCCGTTCTACTTTGACTCCTCGTGGAGCACGTCCCTGCATGCACTTCCTGCATGCCAATTGGTCATTGATACGGACTAATTAAGTGACCCAAAGGAAAGGGCAATGGCATAGATGGAAAGTTGGCTCTGGAGGCCTAGTACGCAGACTATTCAGGGAAAATTTGGAAAAATTTATACGCAAACTATTGAGGACCGGAGGGAGTATGCTCTAATTGAAGATTTTTTTATGGTAAAATCAGCTTGCAAAGCATTAATTCTTCATTCATTACTCTAATTCCAAAGGTGGATGCTCCAGCAACTCCCAATGACTACAGGACCATCTCACTCTTGAATTGTTCAATCAAAATCATTACAAAATTTCTTGCAAACAGATTTCATAAAGTCATCTTGAAATTGGTCCATAAGAATCAATATGGTTTCATCATGAATAGATCCATTCAGGATTGCCTGGCTTGGCATATGAATATATCAATCAGTGTCAATCCTCTGGAGCAGAAACTATCATTTTAAAGCTGGATTTCCAAAAGGCTTTTGACCTGATTGAGCACAGTACTATTAAGGAGATACTTATTGCTAGAGGTTTTGGTCCTAAATGTATGCTTTGGATGGATATGATCTTTACCTCTGGTTACTCTTCAATCCTCCTCAATGGAGTTCCAGGCAAACAATTCCAATGCAAAAGAGGGGTCAGACAAGGAGATCCTCTATCTCCTCTGTTATTTGTCATTGCTGCTGATTTGTTGCAATCAGTGATGAATGAAGCTTTGCACAATCACCTCCTTCAAAGACCTCTGCAAGCTCATCCCTGCCCTGACTTTCCAGTCATTCAATACGCCGATGATACAGTTATCATAATGCCAGCTTGCACAATTCAAGTGGAACAACTGAAGAACCTTCTTCTGCACTTCTCTGTTTATATAGGGCTAAGAATAAATTATGAGAAATCTGCTATGATTCCAATCAACACCACTCCTGCCAAGATGGAGATTTTAGCAAATGCTTTGGGTTGCAGCATTGGTTCTTTCCCCTTCACATATCTTGGGTTTCCCCTTAGCTTATCTAAGCCCAAACTCGAAGATTTTGTGCCAGTAATCAAGAGAATTGACAGGAGATTAGCTGGATGCTCAACATTGCTATCTTATGGAGATGAACTCACATTAATCAAATCAGTTTTCACCAGTCTGCCTACTTTCTTCATGTGTACTCTCATGTTACCTGCCATCATGGTGGAACAAATCAATAAATATCTGAGAAATTGTTTCTGGAGAAAGTATGGAATGGAAGACAAAGGTTCTGCTCTGATTTCATGGGACAAAGTATGTCTACCTAAAGACCAAGGGGGGCTTGGAGTTCTGCAAATTGCAATACATAACAAGTGTCTGCTTATGAAACATCTCCACAAATTTCTTCACCACTTTGATCTTCCATGGGTGCATCTAATCCGGGAATCCTACTACCCCCAAGGAATTATTTCTGCCAGACCAGTTGGATCTTTCTGGTGGAAAAACATTCTCAAGCTACTACCGCAATTTAAATGTTTCACCAAAGGTATTATTGGTCAAGGCAACACTATTTCACTCTGGGAGGACAATTGGGGTATTGGTTCTCTTATGCAGAAATACCCAGAGCTATACTCTTTCTCCAGCAAGACAAATTTGACAATGAGGGATTATTTGCTAAGTGACAACACTCTGGAATTTTTCCACACCCCTCTTTCTGCACAAGCACATCAACAGTAGTTGGAGCTACAAGCCACTACTCAGGACATGCAAGTGAGGGACAACATGGACCAATGGATTTACCCTTGGGGATCTGAATACTCCTCCATCAAGATGTACAAGTTAATGACTCAAGGTGAGAAGGCCCCCCTCCGTTCACTAAAATCTGGAAGAATGCCACCATGCTCAGATACAAGATCTTTTTCTGGATGCTCATGCATGACAAAACCAACACCAGAAATCTTCTTCAAAGGAAATCATTCCATTTGCCTTCATATAACTATGAGCTTTGTGATGCTAACACTGAAGAAACTGCTCTACACTTGTTCTGGGACTACAACTTTGCCTTAAATTGTTGGGATTTGCTTTTGGGATCAAGACAAAGAGGAATTTCTGTCCATGATGAAGTGTTGCTACTCCTTCAGGCTCTTTCAAAGTCCATTGCTATGGAAATCGTAATTTTGGGATGCTGGAACATCTGGATGCAGAGAAATGGGAAAATTTTCCAAGCTAAACCCTTCTCACTTCAGTCATGGAAAATCAGTTTGAGAGTTGATCTACTATTACTCAAACACAGAGCTAATTTCAAGCACTCTGACCTGCTTTCAAGTTGGATTGACCAAGTCCTACGATAATTATATCTCCCAATAATAGGTTTTGAAAGAGCTGGGATTGGATAATTTGT
Organism: Triticum aestivum; assembly: GCF_018294505.1. Lineage (NCBI taxonomy): Eukaryota > Viridiplantae > Streptophyta > Magnoliopsida > Poales > Poaceae > Triticum > Triticum aestivum. Next base: position 267,696,032 of record NC_057801.1, read on the forward strand.
TGTAATCCTCTTTGTTTTTTATACTCTTTCACTTGTACATGTTTGTCGGATTTTGGGTTCTGGCGAACCCTTGAGAGGTTCGAACTCTCGGGTGCGCAGGAAGAACAATCTCTCCCCAGCGCGCTCGCTAAACGATCCCACGGCCTAGCTCGACGAACCCAAAGAACAAGAGACACATGGGTTTATACTGGTTCGGGCCACCTTGTGGTGTAATACCCTACTCCAGTTTGTGGTGGATTGCCTCGAGGGGCTGAGGATGAACTAGTATAGTGGATGAACAGCCTCAGGAGGTGAGGTGTTCTTGAGCTTGATGAGCTGGTGGGTGCGAGGGTGATTTGAATGATCCTTCTTCCTTACTAGTTGTCGTCCCTTTTTCCCCGTGATGGTGGTGGCTAAGTTCTATTTATAGTGGCCTTGGTCCCCTTCCCAAATGTTATGCGGGAAGGGATCCCACAACGGCCAAGTTTGAAGGGGGACAACTAGTACAAGCTATCCTCACAAAAGGTGGTCTTCGCCTACCAAAGGCTCTAGTGGTGACACTGCTGTGGGCTCCGCGATGACCTCCATTCTGTCGTCCTGTTGGTCTTGGTCTTGTTGCACTGACATGGAAACCTTTGCCTGATTTCTCGGGACTCCTCGCCTGCGCTTGCCCCCTAAGCACCAAAGAGGGAACTGGTACTCTGCGCCCGCTGGCGCCCGCCTGGCCTTGATCGTCATGACTCACGTCATGTGAACCTCGCGAGGTGCATCTTGCATAGATATCTCCGTTCCTCGGAAGCCAGCCTAGTGAGGCTGCCCTCAGGGAGGTCTTGGTGTCGTCAGCCTCGCGAGGCTTGGCCCCTCGCGAGGGTCTTGAGCTGTTGCTGCCGAAGCTGGGTCGTACCAAGCCGTTGGTGGAGCCACGCCTCGGGCCGCAGGCAGGCAAGTTTGGGCACCTCCTGTCCCAAAACGCCGACAACGATTGTTCTACGGGTTTTGGTTCAAAAAAATCATTGCACAATGATAACTTATCATCTCCCAAAACTCTATCAAGCTGAGCGTTGATATTTCTATCCCCTTGCTGTCTATTGTCCCACTAGATGATCAGTTGCGTCATTGGCGCAAAACCAACTGCAGCCACAGAGTAAAGCAACACTGAGGCCGGTGTCTACTCCAACTATAATGTTAGCCTATGCGATGGTATGCCAAACAAACATTAAATTTTGGTGGCATACCACAAGAGGGTCCACCGCACCGGGAGGAAACCAAGCGAAGTTGCAGGCTGTCAAGATGACATCTGTGTGGGGTTGTGAGGGCTTGGACAACATGATGCATGCCTCGGCACGACACAGTGCTTTTATCAGGCTTTGCCTGCCCGTACCCACACCAAGCAACACTCGGGTATGTTATCTATCTGATCCGCTTACTATGGGCAGCAAAAAAATTTGTTTGGCTAACTTTTCGACTGCATTTGTTTTTTGTCCCTTTGTGGATCATTAGGCATCATGATGACCACGACAGTGTGGGCTCGATCTATCAGAAACAATGTATCCCTGGTCAGCTATGGTATCCACGAAAGGGAAGTACATAGGAGACACACACACACACACACACACACATGCACTCGTTGTTCTTGCCGAAGCTCTCTTTTACACTTTCGCATGGTTATGGCTCGGCCACAAGGGTTTCGGTTTGGCCAGAGACCTAATCACCCTTGCTAGTCGGACATGCCATGGTCAAATGTGCCTGGTCTGAACAATATGTCATTAGCGTGATCATCGATACGTACCCCGGACCTTACTCCGTGCAAGAGTCCCTCTATTTTTTAAGTTGGGTATGATCTCTTTTGGCCTTTCACCCCCGCGGACTAGCCGACTGGCGTGTATGCTGCACGTGTTTGCTGATTGCACTCTTCCCTGGCCTGTCGATCATCTGGTCATTTCCTCTGCTTTCATTATGGTCAGGAGGGTCGGTTGGCGTCTAACAAGCTCACTTACTACACTCTTCCTTGGGAAGGGCCTTTCCAGCATCCTCTTCTCCAGCCGCCATGGCCGTAACAAAGAGCAGAAGGACCAAAAGAGAAGAAACAAGATCGGGCTTATTCAAAAGAGGAGGAACCCTACCAATGTACATGTCACAAGATTCACCCACTGCCGCCCATCGTGGCCACCGAAGGCAGGGTGCGCTAAGGAAGTTGAAGGAACAAGAAAACGGCACAAGGGCAATTCAAGGAACAAGAAACAACACAGAGACTAGTCGCCGCAGATGCAAGTCCGGAGCCCGGAGCTCGGCTCGTGTCACGAGAGGAATAGAGGGGAAGGTGCCTGTTTGAATGAGGATCTTTGTAGACTAGTAAATGTGCACATGCAACGCACGTGTAGCCATGTGCAAAAAAAAAAGAAATCAGTAATCAAAATGAAGGTTTACACAATATTCCATCATCAAACAAGTCATTAAGCAAATCTCAACATTCAACAACCGAACGAAAAGGCTAGGAATCCAAGGGCTTAAAATTCTTTAGTTTCACACTTCTTATTTGTTTGAGACCTTTATATGCCTAGTCCAATTGATCCATCTTAGAGGGAGGGGGACTGTTGAATTGGGGGTATCGTTAACTTCATAAGTACTCCCTCTGTGAAAAAATACAAAAATGTTTATATCACTAAAGTAGTGATCTATACACTCTTATATTTCTGATCTAAACGCTCGAAATACAATAATGTTTATATCATTAAAGTAGTGATCTAAACTAAAATAGTGATCTAAACGCTCTTATATTTCTTTACAGAGTATCGAACCTTCTCAAACAAAAATACCACATCCGGACAAGCCCGGGGCTATTTTGTTGAATCGTTCGTGATTCAAACAGAATGGACACGTTTCATATGATGATTCAACCATTAACAAGAAAGCAAATAACTATGGACATACTGCACCATTAGCTTAGCTAGCACACTACACTATCGAGTGACTGAAATTGACAGTGTATATTGCAGAGTAACCGAAATTGACAGTGTATATTGCAGAGTAACCGAAATTGACAGTGTATATCGCATCCAACAGTACCCTCGAGTTACAAGATTGGTTGCACATTCCACCATTAACAGCAACCAAATAAGGTTCAGCTAGCAAGAACACATAGTTCCATCGTGCTTCCTTCAACAACCGCCGGTGCAGAAAGCATAATATCCATGTAGAGACAGGTTTACTGTTTATTTCTTAGTACAAACTACATTACTGTGAGCTCAACAAGTCAGATTCACTGGCTGCTAGATTCGTCATGCTCTGGCTGCATCTGGTTCAGCACAAAAGCTCCCTCGAGGTTCTTATGCACCTCGGCTTTCATTTTCTCCTCCTTGGTCCCTCTCTTCAGTTTCATGAGGATATCAAACTTCGCGAAGTCTTCAACCACCTGGTCATGGTAGCAGCAAGTAAAGCTGAGATGAATATTACTACTTGTCAAGGAGAATTGAAGTAGAAAAACAATTACATAAAACAAACCTCAGCCTTTGCACGAACGATTTCAACAAGTTCATATGGGAGAAGGGAATTCGACCTCTGCTGGATTGATTTCACAGCATGGCTTGCAGCATCTTTGACTACAGGATCATGCACAGGCACATCACGCCATCCAGGCTCATGTCTCCCTGAAATTGGTTTTGAGTTCAATACAACAAGTACTTGATAAGACCATATTACGGGAAGCTAAACTATGTAGTAAGACCTAACATGTAACACAAGTTCATGTCTACTATTACCATCCATATCATATGCAACATCTGATATTCAATGACTTCCTAATTTAACCACTTGGCATCAGGTTTTATCTTGTTCCCTGTTACAAGTCTCAAGCAGAAAAAGTGAACATGCCAAAGAAGAAAATAGGCTGGTATGACATTCGATGCCACTTCAGAAAGAATATGTGAAGTTCTTACAGAAAGAAGCGTCGTACAGTTGGAACATGTCTTTTCTCAATAACACTTCTTTACCCGTTCCCCCCTCTGCTCACATGGTTAGATTAGATGTCGCAATTACACTATCATACTTTTTACGTCTCATACTTTTCTTATTGTTCTTAAACTATATAGGGATACGGGAAATAGGGAGAATGTAACAAACTACTTGAATAATTTGGACAGATGCCGTTCATGCCGAGATAGTGTGCAACATCCAGTTATCCACTTTTCTTCTAAAATCAGTTCGTGTATCAGGTTACATGAACAGAACGCCTTTACTTTCTGAAATTAGGAACATTGTTTCGATGCTGGGGTGAACTACAAACTGGTATGAACACTTGCCAAGTCGTGGCAAATATTTACACTTATGTGAGCTAATACTTGAATTTCATTTGGAAATCAATTCGTGCTGATGTGGACATACGCTACCTAACCTGACCATGATAGTCAAACTACTACATACTCACTTCATTTAGTTTTTTTGGCAACATACGATTTTCTACCATATGAAAGTAATTATGAAAATAACAATTTGTGTGCCTGCATTTGAACCAAATGTCCTGATCATCAGAATTATGTTCATTTGATGAACTCAACAAGTCAACAGCACTTCGTAGACCACACATCAGCTGTCAAATTTCGACGAGCAATTATAGCCGTCTAACTAACTCCCAATCCAGAAATTAGTGATAAAGCAAGTGTTCACATGATGGATGGTCATCATCATTGGTACGTAAACTATTTTCACGAACTCACCTAATATGATGGCCTTCTCTTTAATGCATAATTGACATGAGCTGGAGCAGTCTAGTGATTTTGTTCTATTGTTTGATTATTAGTTGAAGCTCCAAGGATACTATCATAAAGTAAGACTTAACATGTGGAGACTGGTTTGTTGGATAAGCCTAGAAATCCCAAATACTAGAGCAGCAGGTATTGTGCAAAAAATTGATTCCAAACTATCATCCCCCAACCCCAATTGGGTGATCTCGAACATTGATTTTGAATCAATCCACCTGAAGGAATACACAGGTTGTTCGGAAGGAGGGCATATCCAATACTAGGCAAATAGGCATTTCTACAAACACCTACGACTCACCGCATCACAAGTATCTTAATAAATCACACATATACAGGAGTAACACAAGCAACAGCAAGCAACGGACAGATCGCACCGATGAAACCAGCAGGAGCGTACCTCTCTTGGCGCCGAGGTCGGAGATGGTGAAGGAGGTGGCATCCCCGGTGTGGCGGAACTCCTGCAGCTCCTTGAAGTCGAGCCACGGCTTGACCCAGACCTTGGCCTCGTACACCTTCTTCCGCCCGGCCTCAAGCGCCTCAAGCGTGAGGTGGTGCAGCGTGCCGGCCACCGTCTGCTCCTTGGCCTCCACGACCCGTACGAACTCCAGCAGCGCGTTCTGCAGCGCCACCACACACACACACAGACACACATACAACTCACATATCAGTACCCAAATCGACCGCGCCAGTTCATCACAGCAGCAAAAATAGCAGACCATCCGAGGAGGGGAGAGAAAGGGGATGATGAGTAGTCAAATCGCGTCACCTCGCGCTTGTTGTGCTCGTCGACGGCGAAGCGGGCGAGGCCGTCGGTCTCGAGGCTGTTGGCCGCGTCGGGGTTCTCGCTCTTGCCGCCGAGGACGTGGCTGGCCATGGCTCCGATGGCGAGCGAGGCGGAGCCGACGAGGAAGAGGAGGGCTAGAGCGGCGAGGAGGGCAACGGGAGCGGAGGAGGCGGGCCGCGTCGCAGCAACGCGCATGCTCTGCCGGAGGAGTCCTTTGCGGTTTCGCTTTGCTTCGCGATGACTGCGTGTGCGTGGGTGGGGTTTGGATTCTGTACCGAGGAAGGGAGAAGGAACCGAAGTAAGCAACGCAAGGGGCGTGGAGTCGGGGTCTCGTCCCTCCCTCCCGTCGGCGCGGGTCAGGTCGGCTGCGGTTGCGGTTGCGGGACGTGTCGCGATGCGTGGAGGCTAGGCACGGGATCCACGGATGGACGGTGCCAGCACGTTGCTTAGGATGTAAGCGACGAAGGAATTAAAATTGCTTTTGCTGTTAGGCCGGAGTAGCCGGGCCAGCTTCTTCTCTTTTCGGCAATTTTTCTTGCAAATCGCTACAAATTTAACGTCAGTTTTTCTAAAAAAGTAATTAACGTCAGATATTTAGATATGGCCGTATGGGAAACGTATGTATTCACTCGCCTGATCTTTCAATGCGCGTCAACCGCCCCCGTGGGCGACCGGATACGACTCTGCCTGCAGATCGTTTTCCTCTCGTCCCTGTTTTCCTCTCGTCCCTGGCGGCTCGAACCCTAGCCGCCGTCAGGGGGAGGCCGATCTTCCAACGCCGCTCTTCGGCGGCTCCCCTCCACCGGCGACCTCGGTTGTCGGTGGTGAGGGGGGTCGCCGGATCCACGCGTGTGGATCGTTTTTACTCTCTCGTAGTTTAGGTTTTTAGGTTGTTCATCGTCTTTGCTTCGGCGGCGACGATGACAACGCTGAATAAAGATTCTTTGGATCCTTCCTAGACGAGGCCATCGGTCCTATGGTTGGGGATGGATTTGGAAACCAGTCTGTTCAAGCAAAAATGGCGTGGCGGCGGCGGCATCCTCGTGGTGGACCTGTGTCCTCGGGCTCCGCCGTTGCGACGGCGTTTGCTCCAGCGTCGGCGCGGAGCTTGGGAGGTAGTCCAGGAGCGGATGCAGATTGTGGTCTGCATCGACGACATCTGGAAGACGGAGCATGTGCTGGGCTCGTGGTTGGTGGATGGCAGATATGGTTTCCTCCTTCGGCATTTTAGTCGTGGTGGGTTGCTAGATTTGGAGTTCGATGGCGTGTCCGGGGTGTTGCCCCGGTCTGATTCGTTCAACGGTAAGGGTTTCACTTTTGGTGAGCCACCTTGAAGGTCCGTAAAGCTGCATATCAGCGATGGAGCCGCGTCGAGCTCGGGTCAGGAGGTGCTTCGTCATTCTTTTCTTCGGTGGCTGCTATGGTGGTGCCGGAGGCAGGTGACGGGCGTTGGTGTCAAGCTCAGAGATGTTTTGTTTTCTTTTCAGTTTTGTCATGTCGGTCTTTACGTGACTTGTACTTTGTTCTTTATGATATGAATGAGACACGTATTACCATGCAAAAAAAAGCCCTCATGGGCGTTCGATCTGTTTTGATCGACGGCCAGGAGCCACCCTCATCTACTTCACGTTCTTACAACTCCACCCCTATTTCAGAAGCACTTCTTCAGCTCAGCACTTGCTACACACGGACTACATGGCCACGTACACGTGTGCCTGCCCGTGCTCGCCGCTGGCCCCTTCGACAACCGTCGTTCGCGGGCGAGGGAGGCCTTCGTCGTCCCAATTCCATCCCTCATCTTTTCCTTCGCCACCTCACTTGATGTCGGTCGGGCAGCCGGCCGCCCTACCGCTCACATCTTCGTGCCCTGCATCTAGATCGGGATCGCCAAGCCACCACCCGACATCGGCGAAAGTGCCTGAGACCCGCGCAACCCAATTGTCGTTTCAGTGGCCCGCGGTGCAGCACATGGCCTCTTCATCTAGGTGTCGAGGGAGCCCTCCTTGCTGATCCGTCCCGGCCCTATGCGGCATTTTTTCTGAAACAAAATCATTGTTGCAATAGTTGTTTCTGAAACAAAACTCTTGTTGCAAAGAAGGGACCCATACGCAGAGATGCTTTTGCAACGTCACCAATGTTTCTGAAACAAAGCTCTTGTTGCAATAGTCAGTAACACTTGTGGTCTCCTCAGATGAGGGGATTGAAACCATAGAGATATTTGAAGAAATAGCAGCAGTTGAAGCATTTGAACATTCAGCTGAAGAATTTGCATTATCACGATCAAGGCATTTTAAGCATGGAGCAACAAATTCTTCCTGAGCAGCGTTGGTCGGTTGAGCGAGTAATGAATCGTTGTCTTTTGAAAGATCATCATGAGACACTCTCAGCTTTTCGAGTTCTTGCTTCCTTTGAAGAAATTCATAGGACAGCTTCTCGTGTGCAGCTGAGAGGGCCACATGACGGCTTTCAAGTTCGTCATATTTTGACCGGAGGCGCTCAAGGTCTCCAGTCAGAATTTGAGACCGTTTCATTTCATCATTCATCAGGTCGTCACTTTTATCTAGCAGTTTGTGATGAAGTCATGTACCTAGGGTAGGGTCACGGACCTGTCCTAACTACCTTTGTAACGCCCCGGATTCGATGCGCCAGGTGTCTTCCAGTTATTCGCCGTCGTTGCCATGTCATTTGCTTGCGTGTTGCACTTTGCCATGTCATCTTATGCATTTCATATCATGTCATCATGTGCATCGCATTTGCATACATGCTCGTCTCATGCATCCGAGCATTTTCCCCGTTGTCCGTTTTGCAATCCGGCACTCCTATGTTCCCCGGCGTCCCCTTTTTGCCCTTTCTCTTGTGCGAGTGTTAAACTTTCTCGGAATGGCCCGAGGTTTGCCAAGCGGCCTTGGTATAGCACCGATAGACCGCCTGTCAAGTTTCGTGCCATTTGGAGGTCGTTTGATACTCCAACGGTTAACCGGGTAACCGCAAAAGCCTCTTTTGTGTGCAGCCCAACACCCCTTCAAAGTGGCCCAAAACCCATCTAACTTCCCTCCATGCTCTCGGTCGTTTGATCATGATCGTGTGGGCGAAAACCGCTCCTCATTTAGACTCTCCTGGCTCCCTCTACCTATAAATATGTGGCCTCCCCCGAAATCCCGCAGTCCAAACCCTAAAAAATTCCTCGCCGCGCCGCCGGACGTGTCCGTCCCGGACCGGACGAAAACGCGCCGCCGCCCCGCGCCCAACCAGGATTTGCCACGTGGCAGCCGCCGCCGGCCCGCCCGGGCCCGTGGCTGGCCCGCGCAGGCCCGCGACCCCGCCGCCGTTCGGTCCCGCGCCCGAGGAGCCCGCGCCGCCGCCCGCGCCCGCCGGCGCCGCCATCCGCCGCCGCCCTCCGGTCGCCGCCGCCCGGCACCGGCCCGCGCCGCCTGCCCCGCGCCCCTCCGCTCGGCCGCGCCTCCCGCGCCGCCGCTCCCCGCCTCGGCGGCGCGTCGCTCCGCCCCAGCCGCCGTCGCCTCCGCCGAGGAGAGCTCCGCCGCCTCGGTCCGGCCGCCCATCGCCGGTGGCCGCGCCGCGGCCGCAGCGCCTCCACGTCGCCCTCCGCCTCGACCTGGACCGGATCCGGCGAGATCCGGCTGGAGGAGCCTCGGATCCGCCTCCCCGGCCCTGTCCCCGACAGCCCCGGCGACCTCTCTCCGGCGAACCTCGAAATCCGCGCCACTGTTGACTTCTCCCGGAGGTGAAAATTCGTCCAAGTCCCCGAAGTTTCGACATAATCATGACATGTTCGTCATGCCGTATCTCTGCATCCGTAGCTCCGTTTTGCGCGTGTAATATGCCGAATTGTTCGTCTCGACGAGTACTTCATTTTATTCCATTGCATCATTTTCATTTGAGCTCATTTTGATACCCGAAATGCTGTTGGAAGAGTGCATGTTGATGTTAATCTGCTGAAACTGTTATAACTTGCTCATTTGTCATTTTTGCCATGATTGATGTGTGCATCCTATGAGGTTGATGTCTACATGTGTTTTGATCTATGCCATGCCATATTTCCAGGGGTGTATGCCATGTATTTTTGTGATCAATGTGGTGACTAGCACAAGCATGCAAACTAGGCTTCGTGATATTGCTGATTTTAGTCCCTGTTCTGCTGTTATTTTGATGCCATGTAAACTTGATGCTACAGAGAGATCCATGCATATTTTGAGATACTTCAGTAAGGGTGTTTTGAACATATGGTTATTGTCTATCCATTCATGCCCTTGTTTGCAATTATGGAGTAGTCTAGCATGTCATTTTGGTGCTCTACTTTTGCTTCAAAATGTTTCCTGGCAGATTGTTTACATGTTATTCAATTTGGCCAAGGATGCTATATTTGATCCTGGCATGCTATGGACTTGTTCTTGACTTGGTTTGTTTCACAAACATGTCTTCTTGATGATGCTATGCTTATCTTGTCATTCAATGACTTGTGATGAGTGAATCGAGCTTGTTAAGTAGTGTACTTGCTGTTGCTGTTTTGCTAGGCTGAATCTATTATTTGGTGATGCTATGTTAACATGCTTCTACTAATCATTCTATGCATAATCTGGAGATGTTCTATAAACATGTTTTGATCTACATCTTATGCCCTATCCATCCATGCTCCTGGTTGCATTTATAGCTTGCTGTAGATTGTTCATATCTTGCTCCAAAGTTGCTTCATAATGTTGCTATCAGCCTGTTAACATTAAGTTCCATGTTTCTATGATTGTTTGCTAGTGATCCATGCACCCTATGAACTTGCTCTTGCCATGCTTAGCTTCATAAACATGTATTCTTACTGTTGGTTGCCTTTCCATGCCATGTATTGCTCTGTGGTAAGTGGTTCAAGCTCACGAACATGCCTACTTATCGTTGTTCCTGCCATGTATGAATCTGTAATATAATTTGCCATGTTTACATGGGTGCCATCATATTTTCTATGCCTTTTTGGCTCATGGTCAGTAAGGGACTTTTGATCTATGCTTTTAGTAGATTCATGCCATGCCTTTGTTTGCCATGATATGTTCCTGTAACATGTTGTTTGATAGCTCTAAACTTTGCAACCTGATGTTATTTCCTGATAAGTCTGTAACTGTTATTATTTGCAATCTTTCCATGTCTTTTTGAGCATGTTCTATTTGTTTCTGGAGATAGCTCAGTGTTCATGTTTTGTTGTGCTTTACCTGTACTTCATGCTCATGCCTTTTGTTAGCATGTTGGGGTGTTGTAGCATGTTGTTTTGATGCTTGTAAGATGCCTAGTTGCTGTTATGGACAGATTGTTGCTATGACTTGTATAGAGTGTATGTGTTGCACCGTTGCTCCGTTTTGAGTGTGCTCTATATGAAACTTGCTTGTTTTTGCATGTAGCTTCATATTATCATGTTGCATCCTTGTTTTGGTGTGTTTGCTTGATGTTTGTATGCATTTTGCATCAATGTCATGCTTAACTTGTTTTGCTCATATCTTCTAGGCCGTAGCTCCAAATCTAATGAACTTTATATTTGACTAGAATTTCGTGTAGATCATCTTGGTGCATCTTAACTTGTTGTTTAACAACTTGAACATAATGTTTATTCAGTTCTGGACCAATTTCGAAATATGCATATGAGGACTTACCGGAATTATTATATGTTGTTCCCGGCCTCATTTAAACTTGCCTTGATGTGCTGTTCTTATTTGCATCATCTATTGCCATGAGTAGCCTCATCTAGCTTTCTCATGCATCATGCTTGTTGTGCATCATGTCTTGTTCATGTGTGGTGTGTTTACTATGTTGTGTGCTTCTTCTCGATAGTTCCCGTTTCGTTGCGATCGTGAGGATTCGTTCGTCTACGCTTGGTTCGTCTTCGTGGCTTCATCTTCTTCATGGACTCGTTCTTCTTCCTTGCGGGATTTCAGGCAAGATGACCGCTACCCTGGATCTCACTACTATCATTGCTATGCTAGTTGCTTCGTTCTATCGCTATGCTGCGCTACCTATTACCTGTTTATCAAGCCATCCCATATTGCCATGAACCCCTAACCTTTGACACCTTTCCTATGCAAACCGTTGTTTGGCTATGTTACCGCTTTGCTCAGCCCCTCTTATAGCGTTGCTAGTTGCAGGTGAAGTTGAAGATTTCTCCATGGTGGACAGGATTTTGGTTGGGATATCACAATATCTCTTATATTATTAATGCATCTATATATTTGATAAAGGGTGGAAGGCTCGGCCTTATGCCTGGTGTTTTGTTCCACTCTTGCCGCCCTAGTTTCCGTCATACCGGTGTTATGTTCCCGGATTTTGCGTTCCTAACGCGGTCGGGTGATTTATGGGACCCCCCTGACAGTTCGCTTTGAATAAAACTTGTCCAGTAAGGCCCAACCTTGGTCTTACCATTTGCCTCACCACCACCTATACCCTTCCCTTGGGTCGGCCAACCCAAGGGTCATCTTTATTTTAGCCCCCCCAGGCCAGTGCTTGTTTAAGTGTTGGTCCGAACCGAGCCGCCTGCGGGGCCACCTCGGGGAAACTCGAAGTCTGGTTTTACTCGTAGCCTGTCTCATTCGGTGTTGCCCTGAGAATGAGATATGTGCAGCTCCTATCGGGATTGTCGGCGCATCGGGCGGCTTTGCTGGTCTTGTTTTACCATTGTCGAAATGTCTTGTAAACCGGAATTCCGAGACTGATTGGGTCTTCCTGGGAGAAGGTCTATTCCTTCGTTGATCGCGAGAGCTTGTCATGGGCTAAGTTGGGACACCCCTGCAGGGTATAAACTTTCGAGAGACGTGCCCGCGGTTATGTGGCAGATGGGAATTTGTTAATGTCCGGTTGTAGATAACTTGACACTTGATCCGAATTAAAACGCATCAACCGCGTGTGTAGCCGTGATGGTCTCTTCTCGGCGGAGTCCGGGAAGTGAACACGGTTTCTGTGTTATGTTTGACGTAAGTAGGTGTTCAGGATCACCTCTTGATCATTGCTAGCTTCACGACCGTTCCTTTGCTTCTCTTCTCGCTCTTATTTGCGTATGTTAGCCACCATACCATGCTTAGTCGCTGCTGCAACCTCACCACTTTACCCCTTCCTTACCCATTAAGCTTTGCTAGTCTTGATACCCATGGTAATGGGATTGCTGAGTCCTCGTGGCTCACAGATTACTACAACAACAGTTGCAGGTACAGGTTATGCGATGATCATGACGCGAGAGCGATGTTGCTTGTTTTGGAGTTCTTCTTCTGCTTCTTCGATCAGGGGATAGGTTCCAGGTCGGCAGCCTGGGCTAGCAGGGTGGATGTCGTTCGAGTTTTTGTTTGTGTTTCATCCGTAGTCGGATGATGCTCTTATGTATGTTGTATTGATGTATTCATGTGGCATTGTATGCCTCTTGTATGTATCCCTATCTATTATGTAATGTTGATGTAATGATATCCACCTTGCAAAAGCGTCTCCAAGATGCGCTTCTATCCTTGGTGGGACCTTCGAGTTCCTTTAGGATAGAGTCGCATCTTGGGCGTGACAACCTTTCCCAAGGACATCCTCAGAAGAAGCTGCCTTCCAGTCGACCAAGAGAGACTTCACTCGACGGACTCGAAGGACTCGACCATGAAGACTCACTCGACCACCAGGAGATCAAGAGCCACTCTGCATCCAAACGGTCTGTAATTAAGTAGTCTTTATGGCCTTGATGACACTTTATATAGGGCGTTTCCAGTAACGCCAAACCTTTATGTACTTTAAACCCTGCATAACTGAGGGCCGGAGGGGTCTGGCAAGACACTATATAAGCCACCCCCATCCTCAGTGTAAAGGGTTCGCACCCCTGTAACCTACGCACACATAATCCAGTCGACCGCCTCCGGGCTCCGAGACGTAGGGCTGTTACTTCCTTCGAGAAGGGCCTGAACTCGTAAATCCCTTGTCTGTACAACTGCTCCATAGCTAGGATCTTGCCTCTCCATACCTACCCCCTATTCTACTGTCAGACTTAGAACCACGACAGTTGGCGCCCACCGTGGGGCAGGTGTCTTAGCGATTTTTGGAGAAGTTGCAATTGTTCCGATTGCTTTCATCATGGTTTCAGGTGGAGTTTTGGTCGAGGGCCGCGAGATCCGTCTTGGCGTGCTCACCTTCATCGCCGACGACTCCGCTTGGCTCCAGGAAGCTCCACTCGACATCGACGCGCTCCCCGTCCGCGGTGCGACACATTTTCAGGCGTGTGTCCGCGGCGTCTTGTTGCGGCAACCATCGACTCCGTATCGGTCGGCACCCGTGTCATCCTCCCTCCCTGTCTCCCGCCAGCGCAAGCGCTCTGGTCGGTCGAGGCTTCAGCGGTGGGTGAGACACGCAGTGGCGCGCCAATCGGCCACCACCCAAGTCGCGGCAATCGAGCTCGACGAATCTCTCTACGGCCTGTTCGATCTGTCAACTGGCTCCGTAGAGACCGCATCCGAGTGCGACAGCAGCGATCCGGCGGTGGAGGTTATGATGGTCAATGGGCCTCGTAGTCCTCCCGGTTTCCCTCGCACCGACGAGATAGACAGCGGAGGCGACCCCGCTCAGGCCCACGAGGAATATCAACCCAAGCCGCTCACTTCCCTTCAGAGAGAAGATCTTCGTCGCCAGAACATGGATGCCCTGCATACTGCCATTGCAGGAGAAACCCCCAAGGCTCGCGCCTTGGAGGAGGCACGTTTGGCCAACTTGGTTGAACGCACTCGACTGGAGAACCTCCAGCGAGCACTCGACGAACGCGCGCGGCAACGAGTACCCGACTCCAGTCGACGTCAACTCTTTCCGCAACCAACTCAGGTATATCGAACCCCTATTCAGAATTTAGCAGCTGCGGCCCGTATAGCAGAGTCAATCCAGCCCTCTTAGTCGGAGGCTGGCAGAGGCTTGATGCAGATCAGAGATTTGCTCCGAGCAGCAGGAGATCAGAATTTAGCTGTGTCACAGTCACGCAACAGGATTCACAGTCGATCCGTCGCTGCGAATACAGTTCAGTCGGCTCACAGCCCAAGATCGCCTCCGCGGCGTGAGGGAAGCGAAGGTCGACGTGACCAATACGGTGACCGATTCGATCGTGATGATAGGCGTCGAGTGCCCTCTCCTCCCCCAAGAAGTGGGTCTTACACCCATCGACAGCAAGATGACAGGCGCCAGCTCAGTGTTGGACGAAGAGCTCCGGTCGACCCCAGGGAACCAGGCTTTGACGCGCGATCCATCAGCGTGCAAGGTCTGGTCGATCGGAACAGAGCTCATCGAGGTGGCCATGATAGAGATGCGCCCAGTAGCAGCCGAGTCCATGTTTCAGGTCTAGAATGTTTCAGCAGGGCTATCAGAGCCGCAGTAATTCCCCCCAACTTCAGGTTGGCGACTGGAGTAAGTAAGTTCATCGGTGAGTCCAAGCCTGAAACCTGGCTTGAAGACTACCGAGTGGCGGTACAGATTGGCGTCGGAAATGATGAGGTGGCTATGAAGCATTTACCACTCATGTTGGAAGGTTCGGCTAGGGCGTGGTTGAATCAGTTAGCTCCTAGCAGCATTTACACTTGGTAAGATCTTTCCCGAGTGTTCGTCAGGACATTCGAGGGAACTTGCAAGCGACCAGCTGGATTGACAGAGCTACAAGTCTGCGTGCAGAAGTCGAATGAAACCTTGAGAGATTACATTCACAGATGGATTACTTTGCATCATACGGTGGAGGACGTGTCTGATCATCAGGCAGTCTGCGCCTTCAAGGATGGTGTCAAGAACAGAGAGTTAAGTTTGAAGTTTGGTCGGACCGGAGATATGACCCTGAGTCGAATGATGGAAATCGCCACCAAGTACGCCAATGGTGAAGAAGAGGACCGACTCCGGATTGGTAAGTACAAGCCGAGTCAGTCGGAGAAAGGAAACTCCAGTCGGAAGCAGAAGCGGAAGGCCGAGCCAGCGGCTCCTGGAGAGGCTCTGGCCGTGACTCAGGGCAAATTCAAAGGAAAGCCCAAAGGATCTTGGAATCCCAAGAAGGTGAAAGATAAGGAAGGAAATGACGTGATGGATCTGCCGTGTCACATCCACACGAAGAAAGACGAAGAGGGTAATTTCATCTACCCGAAACATACCACTCGCCAGTGCCGGCTCTTGATCCAGCAGTTCCAAGGAAAACAGCCCAAGGACAAGGAAAAGGAGTCGGACAAAGCTGAGGACAAGGAGGACAGTGATGGAGGATACCCTCATGTTAATTCCACTCTGATGATCTTTGCTGATGTGGAAAGCAAAAGCCGATTGAAGGTTATCAACCGTGAGGTAAATATGGTCGCCCCGGCGACACCAAGCTATCTAAGATGGTCTCAAACTCCCATTACATTCGACCAGTCCGATCACCCGACTCATATAGCCACCCCTGGGAGGCAAGCTTTGGTGGTCGACCCGGTCGTTGAAGGCACTCGACTGACGAAGGTGCTAATGGATGGTGGTAGCGGATTGAACATATTGTATGGGGAGACGCTGAAAGGAATGGGCATTCCGATGTCCAGACTAAGCGCCAGCAACATGAGTTTTCATGGAGTTATACCTAGAAAGAAGGCTGAGTCACTCGGCCAAATAGCTCTGGACGTGGTGTTCGGTGATTCGAAGCATTTCCGCAAAGAGAGGCTGACATTTGAAGTCGTGGATTTTCAGAGCGCTTACCACGCTATTTTGGGGCGACCAGCTTACGCACGGTTCATGGCTCGACCATGTTACGTGTACCTCAAACTGAAGATGCCCGGCTCGAAGGGCGTGATCACTATCACTGGCAATCGGAAGAAGGCAGAAGAGTGTTTGCAGAAAGGCTCGAAGATTGCCGATTCCCAGATAACAGTGGTAGAGCTAGAAGAATACAAGAAAAATGCAGATCCGAGTGATTTGTTGCGGGCCAAGAAGCCTACCACAGAATCAGCGTTTCAGTCGTCTGGCGAGACGAAGCCCGTTCACATTCACCCGACTGACCCCAATGCAGCTTCGACTCATATTTCCACAACACTCGACCCTAAATAGGAAGAAGCGCTCATCCAGTTCCTCCGTGAGAACTGGGACATCTTTGCATGGAAGCTTGCTGACATGCCGGGTGTTCCCAGGGGGCTAGCTGAGCATCGCCTTAGAGTCGACTCAAAAGCAAAACCTGTCAAAGAACATCTTCGACGGTCCGTCGTCCAGAAGAGAAAGGCCATTGGCGAGAAGGTGGCTCGACTGTTGGCAATAGAGTTTATCTGAGAGATATATCACTCCGTGTGGCTCGCCAATGTCGTCATGGTCCCCAAGAAGGACAAGTCACTTCGCATGTGCATTGATTTCAAACATATCAATCGGGCCTGCCTGAAAGATCATTTTCCTCTCCCTCGCATCGACCAAATTGTCGACTCGACTGCGGGATGTGAGAGATTGTCTTTTCTAGACGCTTATTCCGGATACCATCAGATCTGTCTGTATGGACCCGATGAGATCAAAACAGCTTTCATCACTCCATCCGGGTGCTTCTGCTATGTCACCATGCCATTCGGCCTCAAGAATGCCGGAGCCACGTTCATGAGGATGATTCAGAAGTGTTTACTCACTCAAATCAGTCGGAACGTGGCAGCGTACATGGATGATATTGTGGTCAAATCGCGAAAGGGTTCCGACATGTTGACTGACCTCGCTGAAACATTTGCCAATCTCAGGAGGTATGATATCAAGCTCAATCCATCAAAGTGCACATTCGGAGTTCCTGGTGGAAAGTTACTCGGTTTTCTCGTTTCCGAACAAGGAATCGACGCTAACCCAGAAAAAATTGGCACTATACTCCGAATGAAACGCCCTGTGCGGGTGCACGATGTCCAGAAGCTTACTGGATGCTTGGCCGCGTTAAGTCGATTCATCTCTCGTCTTGGTGAAAAGGCATTACCTCTTTACCGACTGATGAAGAAGGCAGACAAGTTCGAGTGGACTCCAGAAGCTGATGCAGCGTTTGCCGAGCTAAAAGCTCTGCTCTCCACCCAGCGAGTGCTTGCTGCTCCAATCAGCAAAGAGCCTCTGTTGCTTTATATTGCAGCCACAGGACAAGTCGTCAGTACAGTGCTTATGGTCGAGCGGGAAGAAGAAGGGAAAGCCTTCAAAGTTCAGCGCCCAGTGTATTATC
The DNA here is from genome assembly GCF_018294505.1 of Triticum aestivum. NCBI lineage: Eukaryota > Viridiplantae > Streptophyta > Magnoliopsida > Poales > Poaceae > Triticum > Triticum aestivum. The sequence continues at coordinate 267,713,709 of NC_057801.1, forward strand.
TTTCTGAAGTTTTGACTCCATCGAAGCAAAGATATCCTCATTATCAGAAGCTTGTGTATGGGATCTACATGACCACGAAGAAGGTTGCTCATTATTTCTTTGATCATTCCATTACAGTCGTTAGCGACACCCCACTTTCAGAGATTCTTCACAACAGAGATGCAACTGGTCGAGTGGTGAAATGAGCGATTGAACTCCTTCCCCTTGATATCAAGTTTGAGGCAAAGAAAGCCATTAAGTCCCAAGCAATAGCAGATTTCTTTGCCGAGTGGATTGAACAACAGCAGCCGACTCAAGTTCACTCGGAGCATTGGACCATGTTCTTTGATGGCTCTAAGATGTTAAATGGTTCCGGTGCTGGGGTAGTTTTGGTTTCCCCCAGAGGAGATAAGCTCAGATATGTGCTCCAGATTCACTTTGATTCCTCCAACAATGAAGCAGAATACGAGGCACTTTTATATGGGTTACGCATGGCCATTTCACTCGGCGTCCGTCGCCTAATGGTTTATGGCGACTCAGATTTGGTGGTCAATCAGGTGATGAAGGAGTGGGACGTTAGAAGCCCAGCCATGACTGGATACTGCAATGCAGTGAGGAAGTTTGAAAAGAAATTCGAAGGGTTAGAGCTCCATCATATACCCCGACTGAAAAATCAAGCGGCTGATGATTTGGCAAAGATAGGTTCCAAGAGAGAAGCCATTCCTAGTGATGTGTTCTTGGAGCATATCCATACTCCATCAGTCAAAGAAGATCCTTTTACCGAAGAAGCTCCGCAGCTCAAGAGTATCACAGATCCGACTGAGGTTGAAGTTCCAGCAGTGGTCGACCTGATCATGGAAACTTTAGTGATCACTCCCGATTGGACAGTACCATATATTGCGTATATCTTGAGGAAAGAGCTCCCGGAGGACGAAGAAGAGGCTCGACAGATCGTCCACCGATCTAAAGCCTTTACCGTGATAAAGGGGCAGCTGTACAGAGAAAGCGCGACTGGAGTTGGTCAGAAATGCATAACGCCAGAAGAAGGTCGAATAATCCTTGACGACATCCACTCGGGGACCTGTGGCCATCATGCGTCCTCTCGGACCATCGTGGCCAAAGCATACCGAGCCGGATTTTACTGGCCAAGAGCAAATGAAATGGCAAAGGAGATAGTCAACAAGTGTGAGGGATGCCAATTCTACTCCAATATGTCACACAAGCCCGCGTCAGCTTTAAAAACCATACCACTCGTCTGGCCCTTTGCAGTATGGGGGTTGGATATGGTTGGACCCTTAAGAACAGGCAGAAGCGGCTTCACACATGTGCTGGTAGCAGTCGACAAGTTCACCAAGTGGATCAAGGCTAAACCCATCAAGAACCTTGATGCCGGTACTGCTGTCAGCTTCATCAGAGAATTGATATATAGATATGGAGTCCTGCACAGCATCATCACTCACAACGGGTCAAACTTCGATTCAGAGGAATTCAGAGCGTTCTGCACATCTCAAGGCACATGAATCGACTATGCTTCAGTCGCCCATCCTCAGTCGAATGGACAAGCAGAGCGGGCCAATGGCTTGATTCTCAAAGGGTTGAAACCCCGACTGATGCGTGATCTCAAGCATGCGGCTGGAGCATGGGACGACGAACTTCCCTCAGTGCTTTGGGGGTTAAGGACTACGCCTAACCGATCGACTGGGAGAACTCCGTTCTTCTTGGTCTACGGAGCTGAAGCGGTCTTGCCGAGTGACCTGCTTCACAATGCTCCTCGAGTCGAGCTCTACACCGAAGCTGAAGCAGAACAAGCACAGCAGGATGCAGTCGACCTTCTAGAGGAAGAAAGGGAGATGGCTCTGATCCGATCGACCATTTACCAGCAAGACTTGCGTCGCTTCCATGCCAGAAACGTGAAGAGTCGAGCCTTCCAGGAAGGAGATTTAGTTCTCCGAGTGGATCAGCAGAAACCACACAAGCTTGCTCCTTCTTGGGAAGGTCCCTTCATCTTCACCAAGGTTCTCCACAATGGGGCGTACCGTCTTTACAACGTCGAGCACAACATCGACGAGCCCCAAGCTTGGAACGCGGAGTTGCTCCGCCCCTTTTACACTTAAGTATTCAATCGGATGAGTTGTAATAAAAGTACTTCTGTGGTTCATTTTTCAAAAACATAATAGCGTCATAATTTCCCCAATGATTATTGTCACTTTTATTTGTTCAATAAAAATTCCCCTCAGTGGGTGGCTTAGCTACGAATCCGTTTCGCCTAAGTTTGTAAGAAAAATCCTTGCCGAGTGGTGAGCCAGCCTCCCACTCGGAGGCTTAGCTGCGAATCCGCTTCGCCTAAGTTAAATAAAATCCTACCGAGTGGCGAGCCAGCCTCCCACTCGGGGGCTTAGCTGCAGTCCGAGTACTCGCCTAAGTTAAATAAAATCCTACCGAGTGGTGAGCCAGCCTTCCACTCGGAGGCTTAGCTGCAGTCCAAGTACTCGCCTAAGTTAAATAAAATCCTACCGAGTGGTGAGCCAGCCTCCCACTCGGGGGCTTAGCTGTAGTCCAAGTACTCGCCTAAGTTCAAATACAATGTGCGCTCCGCAAGGAGGATGAGGTGCAGGTCGACTGCCACCCTCTCTTTCTGAGCTACGCCACAAGTACAATGTGCGCTCCGCAAGGAGGACGAGGTGCAGGTCGACTGCCACCCTCTCCTTCCGAGCTACGCCACAAGTACAATGTGCGCTCCGCAAGGTGGACGAGGTGCAGGTCGACTGCCACCCTCTCCTTCCGAGCTACGCCACAAGTACAACGTGCGCTCCGCAAGGGGGACGAGGTGCAGGTCGACTGCTACCCTCTTCTTCCAAGCTACGCCACAAGTATAATGTGCTCTCCGTAAGGAAGACGTGGTCGATTAACGCCTTATCCCTCAGAGAGACGCCATAAAAAATCCTACCGAGTAGAGAGCAGACCTCTCACTCGGGGGCTTAGCTGCAGCCTAGTGCTCGCCTAAGTTTTTGGAAATCCTACCGAGTGGAGAGCAAACCTCCCACTCGGGGGCTTAGCTGCAGCCCAGTGCTCGCATAAGTTTTTGAAAATCCTATTGAGTGGAGAGCAAACCTCCCACTCGGGGGCTTAGCTGCAGCCCAGTGCTCGCCTAAGTTTTTGAAAATCCTACCGAGTGAAGAGCAAAACTCCCACTCGGGGGCTTAGCTGCAGCCCAGTGCTCGCCTAAGTTTTTGAAAATCCTACCGAGTGGAGAGCAAACCTCCCACTCAGGGGCTTAGCTGCAGCCCAGTGCTCGCCTAAGTTTTTGAAAATCCTACCGAGTGGAGAGCAAACCTCCCACTCGGGGGCTTAGCTGCAGCCCAGTGCTCGCCTAAGTTTTTGAAAATCCTACCGAGTGAAGAGCAAACCTCCCACTCGGGGGCTTAGCTGCAGCCCAGTGCTCGCCTAAGTTTTTGATCCTACCGAGTGGAGAGCAAACCTCCCACTCGGGGGCTTAGCTGCAGCCCAGTGCTCGCCTAAGTGTATTGAGGAACAAGTCGATTGAAATAAGCGCTTCGCCTTAGCCTGCAAAAGACACCTCAAACCAAATGCAAACATATTTAATGTCGAATCCAAGTTCAGATCACACCTAACGGAACCGAAAGTGCTCAGGCGCTAAGCCTGTTAAGGTTTGTCGGTTACAAAAATCACTCGGCATACCGAGGCAAATTTAAGGTCTCAAGCTCAGAAGTTTTTTACCCCTCCTGTGGAGGGCTGGAAGGTGCAACAAACTCATCCAGGTCGATTCCATCTGCAATCCGAGTGGCAGCGGCGATGAAGGTCTCCATGAAAGACCGGAAATCGTGCTTCTTGGTATTAGCCACCCTAAGGGCCGCCAGTTTGTCCTCTCGTGCATCCTTGCAATGAACGCGGGCCAGAGACAGAGCAACATCCGCACCACACCTGGCAGAAGACTTCTTCCATTCCTGCACTCGACTTGGGACCTGGTTCAGTCGAGTCATCAGAGACTCGAGGTCGTTCTGGAGTGTCTCTCTTGGCCAGAGTGTTGTGTCGATGCAGGAAGTTGCGACCTTCAGCCTTGCGAGATATTCGACGACAGCAGCAATGCGAGATTCGAGCCGGAGCACATTCATGGCGACTTCATCTTTCACAGGAGAGTTGATGGGATCCAGGTTTGGTTCTAGTCGACCAGTCTCCTCTTCAAAGTCCTGGCAAAACTCTGTAAGCACAACCACCGAGTCAGGACAATAGTCGGATGGAAGGATCACAGTTAAAATGTCTGTTTGATATGAAAAGATTACCTTCAAGCATGAGGAATAGCTTATTGGCGAGTCCTCCTAGATAAGCCTCCAGATCGTTCTTCTTTCCCACCAACTCACTGGCCTTGTCACTCAGGGCAATCTTGTCACTCTTCAGTCGACTGACCTCCTTGTTGGCCGCACCAAGAGCAGCTTTCAGATTGGTGTTTTCTTCTTCAAGCTTGGTGACTGAAGCCAGCTTCTCATCTGCGAGCTTGGTCTTCTCTAAAGCTGCTTTTTGCATCTCAGCCAAGTCAAGGTCTTTCTTCCTCTGGGCATCCCTCACTTTGTCTGCAAAGTTATAGTGAGATCGGACTCTAAAGTGGATGAGAGGCAAGAGCAGTCGTCGAGGGTCTCACCAAACATACCTTTTGCTTCCTCCTTCGCCTTCGATAAATTCTCCTGGACCAGTTTCAGATCAAGCTCGAGCTGGATGTGCTTGTTCTCCAACTTAGTGTAACGAGCCGCAAGCTCACAGGATTTCTGCGAAGAACCAATCGACAGATGTCAGAGACAATTCACTTCCGAGTGACCAAGGAAAAATCATAACGTTTCTAAGACTACGGCCGAATACAAACATTCGACCATAGTCTCGGGGACTACACCCAGTGGGTGCACTCAGCGTGCCCCCACTAGTTTTATCAGTTAGAGTGGACCAGTCGACCAGCAAAAAAAAGGAAGATGTTCTTTAGACTGTAGTTGACTGCCAGCAGTCGACCACAGTCTCGGGGACTACACCCAGTGGGTGCACTCAGCGTGCCCCCACCGGTTTCTCAATCCCTTCGACCTAATCGAGTAAAGAAAGAGCTTAAGACATTAAGACTATGGTTGACTGCCAGCAGTCCACCATAGCCTTGGGGACTACACCCAGTGGGTGCACTCAGCGTGCCCCCACTAACCCAGAATTTCAATCAACACACCCAGCGGGTGTATGACAGATACTAAAATTTTCAGAGAGAAAGATTTTCAGATATCATATCCTAACAGAATAGGCGGTGACCGACTGACCTGAACGTTACTCTGAAGAGCTGAACTGGCGTCATATGCTGCCTGACTGGCGTCTCGGAGTGCCTTCACTTGCTCCATCATGACTCCCGCCTGGCGTATTGCTTCTTTCGCAGCACTGGCTTGGTCCTCTGGGACGTGGTGGGTCGAGAAAAGTGAAGGCTGTGCAGCACTCGACGACGAGGGGCAAGCACTCGTTAACGGCACCACAAAGGATACGGTAGGCCAAGTGACATTGTCTCCCTCCACGACCAGTGTCTCGGGTGCTGGCACGTCCTGAGTCGCCTTGCCAGCAGACGCTTTCCTGTTCCTCCTCTGCCTCAGTGGTTCCTCGTCGTCTTCGTAAGGAAGGTCAATAACGACGTTAGATGGAGCTGCAGAAAAGAATCAAAATTAGAGACAAGGAGCCAATCGACTGAAGACGGAACTATAAAAGTCATACCAGGTTTTGAAGTGGCAGCGTCTTCCATCTCATGATCTTCAGCCCTGGCCGAGGTATCAGAAGTAGCAGCGCTGCAATTCCAGAAGTCAGTTGGTTGATTCATGAGTCGACTAAGAATAAGTTCATGTGGAACAGGAAAACTCAAGTAGCACCATTACCTTGAGATAGTGGGGATCACCATCTTCATCTTCGGCAAGACCTTCGCCGGCTTTGACGGCGCCACTCGAGATTGTTTCGGAGCTTTCTCAGTCGGCACCGGAGAAGTTGTCCGAGGGCACTTGGTCGACTGCGTGACGGTCGCGACCCCCTTACCACGCTCGGTTGCGGGATCATGGACAAGCTTCGAGCGTCTTTCCGAGCGAGGAGGTGCAACTTCCTCCTCCTCCTCCTCCTCTTCCTCCTCACCAGAGTCATCACCCTCATCATCGTCATCAGCATCCGAGTCCCACTCCTCCGGGCTTTCACCCCCACTTCCTTCCTCCTCCTCAGTCGGCGCTTGCACTCCATTGGGCATCGAGTACAACTTAGTGGTGGCCTGACAGACAACAAAATAAGACAAAGGTCAATCGACCAATTTGCAATGAAGCAGAATGAATAAAGCAAGATTACAATCGGAGATAAGTGGTCATACCGTGTCTGGAGTGTAGGAATGGTCGAGTGGTGGGATTCTCCTAGCTCCTCGAGGGTTGTCCTTATTCCCTGTGATGGCGGCCATCCACCTCTCCAGGGTGGCGTCACTGACCGCTTCTGGATGAACCCGAGTGGTGTCTTCGGTACCACAGTACAGCCACATCGGGTGGCCTCGGTACTGAAGTGGTTGGATGCATCGTCTAAGGAAGACCTCCAGAAGGTCCATACCCGTCACTCCGTCCCGAACAAGCTGGACTACGCGCTCCATCAACATTTTTACCTGAGCTTTCTCCTCAGGAAGCACTTTCAGAGAAGAGGGTTTGTTCACTCGGTCCATGGAGAACGGAGGGAGACCAGTCGACTGCCCCGGCGTCGACTGGTCTTGGCAGTAGAACCAGGTCGACTGCCATCCTCTAACCGACTCAGGAAGGGTCATGGCCGGAAAAGTACTCTTACTCCTCATCTGAATCCCAAGGCCGCCGCACATCTGGATAACCTTAGTCCTCTCATCATCCGGACTCGCCTTTTTCACCGTCTGTGAGCGACAGGTGAATATGTGCTTAAAGAGACCCCAATGCGGTCGACAACCCAAGAAGTTCTCGCACATGGACACGAAAGCAGCAAGATAGGCAATGGAATTGGGAGTGAAATGGTGGAGTTGCGCCCCAAAGAAGTTCAGAAACCCTCGGAAGAAAACACTCGGCGGCAGAGAGAATCCACGATCTACATGGGTGGCTAGAAGAACACACTCACCCTCCTACGGCTGCGGTTGCCACTCGGTCTCCGGAAGCCTTACTGACCCGTGGGGAATCAGACCCTCATTAGCCAGGTCGTTGAGATCCGCCTAGGTGATGGTCGAGCGGATCCAATCCCCTTGGACCCAACCTTGCGGCAGGCGGGACCTCGAAGAAGATCCGCCCCGACTGGACGCTCTTCCCTTCGCTTTCCCCATCACCATCGCCTTCTTTGCGCGCTCCAGGGTCGCTGTCCTCTCCTTCACCATTGTCGCTGGCGAAGCACGCGAGGAGTGGATGGGCGGAGGCGAGAGCAAGCACAGCGGGCGGAGGCGAAGAGGGCAGAGAGGAGAATGAGGAGACACTGTTCAAAAACCCTCGCGCGGCACCTTATATAAGGACGCTTCCGAGTGGCTGACAAGTAGGCCCGGGCGGTCCTGTCACATCCCGAAACAGTCGCGCACACGTGATACGTGGCGAAAAAGGCGGCATGGAAATCGAGGCGTCTACGCCTTATCCCATCCGAGCACCGCGGTCCGCCCCGCTTCGCGCGCTTCCCAAAATTTGGATCCCACAAAATCCTCTAACAGCAGATCAATCTGTTAGACGGTAGATTTCCTGCGATCCACCGCTCGGAAGTTTACTAAGTTCAAAAGTTCACTCGACAGAAGAAAGGAATGGATCAAGGCGACTGAAGGAAAAGTTGCTGCCATCATTAAAAAAGGATTATTGGTCCAAGATGAGACATGTTCAGAACACAAAAAACAGGTCGGAAAGATTATCAACTCCTTCCTCACTCAAACCTCGATCCATTCGGGGGCTAATGATGAAGTCATGTACCTAGGGTAGGGTCACGGACCTGTCCTAAGTACCCTTCCCAAGGACATCCTCAGAAGAAGCTGCCTTCCAGTCGACCAAGAGAGACTTCACTCGACGGACTCGAAGGACTCGACCATGAAGACTCACTCGACCACCAGGAGATCAAGAGCCACTCTGCATCCAAACGGTCTGTAATTAAGTAGTCTTTATGGCCTTGATGACACTTTATATAGGGCGTTTCCAGTAACGCCAAACCTTTATGTACTTTAAACCCTGCATAACTAAGGGCCGGAGGGGTCTGGCAAGACACTATATAAGCCACCCCCCTCCTCAGTGTAAAGGGTTCGCACCCCTGTAACCTACGCACATGTAATCCAGTCGACCGCCTCCGGGCTCCGATACGTAGGGCTGTTACTTCCTCCGAGAAGGGCCTGAACTCGTAAATCCCTTGTCTGTACAACTGCTCCATAGCTAGGATCTTGCCTCTCCATACCTACCCCCTATTCTACTGTCGGACTTAGAACCACGACGGTTTGTGAATCCTTTCCATGGCAGTTTGTTGCTTTGCAACAATGTTAGCAAGTTTGGAGTGGCTAGGAGTCATGTTTTCATCAGATTCACCTTCACTTGAAGAAGATGAGGGCTGTTTGAGTTACCTTGATGCCTTTCCATGAGGCCATGTTCTGAGGACGACGAGTCTGGATTAAGATGTCCTGGACTCAGGTGATTGCCATGAACCAAAGGAACCACGGGATCCTGACACATGCCATGTCCTTCATAAGCATCAGAGATCTGTCCCAATGAGCTTCGCATTTGCCAGATGCATGATACCGCGAACGCACCTCCGATAAGACTGGAGAAGATGACAGCCTTGCCCTGCATCAGCTGAGTGTACTTGTGAAGTCACCAGCAATTGGCCATCTTGCAGAGATCAGTCAAATCCTATCTAGTACAGTGCACAGCTCACTGTTCATGGAAGGAGACTGTCACGCCCAATATGCGACCCTATCCAAAAGAACTCGAAGGTCCCACCAAGGATAGACCCGCATATTGAAACGCTTTTGCAAGGTGGATATCAATTACATCAACATTTCATAATAGATGGGGATACATACAAAAGGCATACAATGCCACACGAATACAACATCATCTACATAAGAGCACCATCCGACTATGGATGAAACACAAACAGAAACTCGAATGACATCCACCCTGCTAGCCCAGGCTGCCGACCTGGAACCTATCCCCTGATCAAAGAAGAAGCAGAAGAAGAACTCCAAACAAGTAAACATCGCTCTCGCGTCATGATCATCGTAAAACTTGTACCTGCAACTGTTTTTGTAGTAATCTGTGAGCCATGAGGACTCAGCAATCCCATTACCATGGGTATCAAGACTAGCAAAGCTTAATGGGAAAGGAAGGGGTAAAGTGGTGAGGTTGCAGCAGGGGCTAAGCATGATATGGTGGCTAACATACGCAAATAAGAGCGAGAAGAGAAGCAAAGGAACGGTCGTGAAGCTAGCAATGATCAGGAGGTGATCCTGAACTCCTACTTACGTCAAACATAACCCAAAACCGTGTTCACTTCCCGGACTCCGCCGAAAAGAGACCATCACGGCTACACACACGGTTGATGCGTTTTAATTCGAATCTGGTGTCAAGTTATCTACAACCGGACATTAACAAATTGCCATCTGCCACATAACCGCGGGCACGGCTCTCGAAAGATAATACCCTGCAGGGGTGTCCCAACTTAGCCCATGATAAGCTCTCACGATCAACAAAGGATATACCTTCTCCCAGGAAGACCCGATCAGTCTTGGAATCCCGGTTTACAAGACATTTCGACAATGGTAAAACAAGACCAGCAAAGCCGCCCGATGTGCCAACAAATCCCGATAGGAGCTGCACATATCTCGTTCTCAGGGCACACCGGATAGGTCAGCCTACGAGTAAAACCAACCCTCGAGTTGCCGCGAGGTGGCCCCGCAGTCTGCTCGTTTAGGACCAACACTCGAAGGAGCACTGGCCGGGGGGGGGGGTTAAATAAAGATGACCCTCGGGCTCCGGAAACCCAAGGGAAAAAAGGGCTAGGTGAGGCAAATGGTAAAACCAAGGTTGGGCCTTGCTGGAGGAGTTTTATTCAAAGCGAACTGTCAAGGGGGTCCCATAAATCACCCGACCGCGTTAGGAACGCAAAATCCGGGAACATAACACCGGTATGATGGAAACTAGGGCGGCAAGAGTGGAACAAAACACCAGGCATAAGGCCGAGCCTTCCACCCTTTACCAAGTATATAGATGCATTAATTAAACAAGAAATATTGTGATATCCCAACCATCATCCTGTCCACCATGGAGAAATCTTCAACTTCACCTGCAACTAACAATGCTATAATAGGGGCTGATCAAAGCGGTAACATAGCCAAACAACGGTTTGCTAGGAAGGGTGTCAAAGGTTAGAGGTTCATGGCAATTTGGGAGGCTTGAAGAGCAAATGATAGGTAGCGCAGCAAAGCGATAGAACGAAGCAACTAGCATAGCAATGATAGTAGTGAGATCCAGGGTAGTGGTCATCTTGCCTGAAATCCCGCAAGCAAGAAGAACGAGTCCATGAAGAAGATGAAGCCACAAAGACGAACCATACGTAGACGAACGCATCCTCACGATCGCAACGAAACAGGAACTATCGAGAAGAAGCACACAACATGATAAACACACCACACATAGACAAGACATGATGCACAACCAAGCATGATGCAAGACATGACTACATGAAGCTACTCATGGCAAGAGATGATGCAAATAAGAGCAACACATCAAGGCAAGTTTAAATGAGGCCGGAAACAACATATAACAATTCCGGTAAGTCCTGATATGCAAGTTTCAAAGTTGGTCCAGATCTGAACAAACATTAAGTTGAAGTTGTTAAACAGCAAGTTAAAGGGCACCAAGAGGATCTACACGAAATTCTAGTCAAGCTACATATAAAGTTCATTTAATTCGAAGCTACGGCCTAGAAGATATAAGCAAAACAAGTTAAACATGGCATTGATGCAAAAGGCACTCAAACATCAAGCAAACACCTCAAAACAAGGATGCCACATGATAATATGAAACTACATGCAAAATCAAGCAAGTTTCATATACAGCACACTCAAAACGGAGCAACGGTTCAACACATACACTATACAAGTTTAAAGGACAAGCTGTCCAAAACAGCAATTAGGCAACTTGCAAGCATCAAAACAATATGCTACAGCACCTCAACATAAGAACAAAAGGCATGGGCATGATGTACAGGTAATGCATGACAAAACATGAACACTGAGCTATCTCCAGAAATCACTAGAACATGCTCAAAAGGACATGGCAAGATTGCAAATAATAACAGTTTCAGACATAGCAGAAATAACATCAGGTTGCAATGTTTAGAGCTATCAAACAACATGTTACAGGAACTTATCGTAGCAAACAAAGGCATGGCATGAATCTACTAAACGCATATAACAAAAGTCCCTTACTGACCATGAGCCAAAAAGGATCATAGGATATGGTGGCACCCATGTAAACATGGCAAGTTATATGACAGATCCATACATGGCAGAAACAACAATAAGTAGGCATGTTGGTGAGCTTGAACCACTCACCACAGAGAAAAACATGGCATGGCAAGGCAACCAACAGTAAGAAGACATGTTTATGAAGCTAAGCATGGCAAGAGCAAGTTCATAGGGTGCATGGATCACTAACAACAATCATGGCAACATTGAACTTAATGTTAACAGGCTGACAGCAACATTATTTAGCAAGTTTGGAGCAAGATTGCAACAAGCTACAGAAGGCTATAAATGCAACCATGGGCATGAATGGATATTGCATGACATGTATAACAAAACATCCTTAGTGAACATCTCCAGATTATGCATAGAATGACTTGTAGCAGTAGGTTGACATAGCAGCAGGATATAACAGAATCTGTCTAGCAAATCAGCAACAGCAAGTACCCTACTTCACGAGCTCGATGCACTCACTACAACAATCACAAAAAATACATGGATGGCACCACTGTGAAGATGGCATGACATAGTTCAAAACACTTGTAGGGCTCAAGCTCATAAGATGCACACATCAAATGCAACAAAAATGACAAATCACCAAGTTATAACAGCTTCAGCAGATTAACATCATATAGCACTCTTGCAACGAAGATTAGGGCATCCAGATGGACTCAAATGAACATGGCACAATGGAATGAAATGTAGAGCATCTCACAACAAACATTTTGACATATTACACGCATGAAACAGAGCAGTATGCAGCAAGTTACGATGTGATGAACAGGACAACATTATGCAAAAATATCGGGGACTTGGACGAAAAAACAGGGTCAACCTCGGATCTGGATCGGGCACGGACTTCGAGGCGGCCAGAGAACTCACCGGAGTTGAAGGAGACGGCGGAGATGGGCGGATCCGGCGGGGAAGGAGGAGGAGGGCGCGGGCGGCGAGGTCCGCGGCGCCGGGCGGCGGCGGCCAGCGGAGGAGTGGATGGGGCAGGGCCGTCCTGGGCAGAGGAAGCCGGCGGCACGGACGGCCAGCTCCGGCGCCGGACGCGCAGGGTCACGGCGGTGAGGCGCTCCGGGCGCGGCGGCGGGGGACGGGCTTCGGGGTCGATGCGAGCGTCGGTGCTCTCCAGCCGGCGGCACGCGGAACGGGCGGCGGTGAGGCAGGGCCGATCCGGCCGGCGGCGGGCGGCGGCGCTGCCGGAGAGGACGCGGGGCTCGGGGCGGAGGCGCGGGTGAGGCGCGGGCCTGCGGCGGCGGCGGATGGGCCCGGCGGGCCGGCGCGGTGGAGTCGGCGGTGGGAGCGACGGCCAGGACAGGTGGCGGGCGCTGACGGGGCGTGGGGCGGCGGCGCGGTTCGTCCGGTGGCGGGCGGACATGTCCGCCGGGCGAGAGGGAGGAGTTGCTAGGGTTTCAGCCGTGAAAAATGGAAGGGGAGGGCATATTTATATGTAGAGGGAGCTAGGAGAGTCCAAATGAGGTGCGGTTTTCGGCCACGCGATCATGATCGAACGACCGAGAGCATGGAGGGGGATTGGATGGGTTTTTGGGCTGTTTTGGAGGGGTGTTGGGCTGCAACACAAAGAGGGGTTTTACGGTTACCCAGTTAACCGTTGGAGTATCAAACGGACTCCAAATGGCACGAAACTTGACAGGCGGTCTACCGGTGGTGTACCAAGGCCGCTTGGCAAATCACGGTTCATTTTGAGAATGTGTAACACCCGCTCACAACAAGAGACAAAAGAGGGACGCCGGAGGACATAGTAGTGTCGGATTGCAAAACGGACAACGGTGAAAATGCTCGGATGCATGAGACGAACACGTATGCAAAATGAGATGCACCTAATGACATGGAAAAAATGCAACACGCAAGCAAAAGACATGGCAAGGACGGCGAATAACTGGCGGACACCTGGCGCATCGAATCCGGGGCGTTACAACACTCCTCCACTAACAAGAGATCTCGTCCCGAGATCTTAGGACCGAGACGGAAGGGAAAAGGATGAGGTGAAATAAGAACAAAAGAGAGAGGATGAACAAAGTTGAGAGCACTCGGGGAGAAAAGATGAACGGCGAATATGACAAGAATCAAAAACTCAAGAAACAAGATAGACTATTAAACCACTCTGGTTAGAATGAGATAAGAAACAAATAAGACTGAAAGGATTTAGGAAGCACTCCGGCTGAAACATGGAGGAATAGAGTGCGAGCTTGAGAGGATGGAATGATACTTGATGAAGACATCACACAAAACCTCCGGAAAGAATTGAAAGAGATGAATGAAAAGAACGGAGAAGAAAATGACAACTTGTGCCACGAATGAAATTGAAAGCATCTTTAGAAGGAAGGTTTAAACGGAATTGTTGAGAAAATAAACAACGAAAGAATAAGCTTGTTGTGGACTTATCCAAAACAACCCAAAACTTGAGGTGAAATTATGCCACAACCAAATGCTTAAATAGCTGAGAAGAATGAAGAAATGCAAAACTCCACTTCAATAGAACACGGAGAATTAATTGCACTTCGAGACGCAAGAGGAAAAGATACTTGAGCTCCTCCAAAGAATCTTGATGAACTCTTGAAGAATGAAATAAATCATGAAGAACCACCATGAAGAACTCTGGTGACAAAAGGATAATGAGATAGAATGAAGGATGAAAGAATAAGATGAGCCTCGCGATGATTTAGATGGGGGTTTCGACGAAATGTCCGAGTAATTTGAACTCCGGAAAAGAAAAAAAAGAAAACACTTGTAACTAGAATTTATTCATCAAGAACAAACTCCGAAGGAAGGGATTACTCACTTGGATGAAAAAGAATAAGATTTATTGTATGCTTACCCTTCATCAAATTAAATTGATGACAATCAATCGATTTTGCATACTAATTCTTCTTGAAAACGATTGAGAAGTGACATATCACAAACTTGAGAAGGCCTTCATGAACCACCTGTAGGATTGAAAGAACGAATGAATTAATATGGTAATCAAAGAAAAAGAATCTGAAAGAACCACCGTTAGAATTCGGAAATGACTAACGAAAGAGAATGAATCACTGGGAAGAATTAGAAGAACCAATATGCTAGAGGGGATTTAGATGCAAAAGAATAAAGAGATCATGAGCTGATTGAAGAACACTTGAACGAAGCACCAAGATAACTGGATAACGGTAGCTGAAATGTGAGGACGAAAAATTCTTCTGGAACGATGGCCTTCGGTGAAAAGAAATGGGAAAACAACTTCTGACATACTCCGGATGGATGAGAAGAATATCTGACAAATGGAATAAATCACGAGGATAACATGAAGCTAGAACCACGAAACTTCGAGAGAACGGGCAAGATTTAGAGAAAAAAAAACTCTTCTTCGGTCTTCAAATGACGACGAGAAACACCACCAAAATTATTGAGATACTCCGGGAGAATGAAAAACCGAAAAGGTTGAGCTAACAATGAAAAGAATTTGAAAGAGATCTTGGAGAAGGCATGTGACTGATGGGATCCATTCTTACGTCACACTTGAAAAGAAATTGGGAATAGCTCCGGAATAATTAGAAGAGTCAGGTAAGATCCTGGGAAAAGACCTATGGGTTAGGGCCCACTAAAAGAAAACACCGTTGGAAAGGGTTGTTGAACAGATAGATGATGCACCGGAACAAATGAAATATTTGAATGAGGTGACACCCTCGAATTAATTGGAACACAGACAAATCTTTTGAGATGTCTTGAACACTCCGGAAAGATAAACTGGCGAGAGGCGAATGAGCAAGGGGAATCACTTAATCCAAGGAAAAGAATGTGATCAACCCGAAAAAAACTTGAATTGAGTCCACCGGAGAAGAAAAAGAGATGAAGAATGTCGAACAAAACGAGAATTCACCGGTTGAAATAATTGAGGGAAGACTGAAGAGGCTCTGCACGAATGAAATTGATGGTCGAAAGAGACTCAGACTCCGGGAAGAAAAAGGGTGGGAGGGCGGGAAAACAAAGGCAACTTGGAAGGGAAAACCGACGAATATCTTGAAGAGAAAACACCAGTTGAAAGAATGCAAAGGCTTCTCACGAGTAGGATGGATACTCGATTACGGACTCCAGCTCCGAGATGAAAAAGGGTTGGGCGGGTGGGAAAAAACAACCGAGGATTGAACTTGGCAAAGATGAAGAGGCTCGAGTCAACTTGACGAGAAATGCACCGGATCAAAAGAGCTAAGAACCAATGAACGAAAACTAAACGCGTGATCCTAAAGAAAAATTTGAAAGGGAAGAGAAGTAGTCCAAAACACCTACGTCAAGATTCCTTACCAGAGCGACGAAGGGCAGAGGAGTAAAAAGAATTCCTACTCTCCGATATAACTAAATCCGAAAACAGTTTTTCTTCTAGACTCGACATCGGCCAAGCTACTCGATCAAACAAGGGGGCACTACTAGGGAAAACCTTATACACAGAACTTTAGCAGTAGCGTGTGTCAAAGAAGCACGCTGGTGCTAAATAGCAGCAGCGAGCCTGCCGAATCCGCGCTGCAGATAGTTTCGTAGCAGTAGCGCGTCTTGCAGAAAACACGTTACTACTAAAATTCTCACGGCTTAGCCGATATGGTACACATAGTACTAGCGATCTACATGGAACCGCGCTACTGCTACTTTCTTTGTAGCAGCGCGTTTTGCTCTAAACTCGCTACTACTAAATGATATAAAATTAAATGAAAAGCAAATAGAAAGGTAATTGAGAATGAAAGAAATCGAAGAAGGTGAAAGGAAAAAAATAAAATGTGAAGAAAAATAAGTGAAAGAGGGAAAAAGGAGAAAGTTGTAGCAGTAGCGCGTATCGCAGAACGCGCTGTAGCTAATGTAGCAGCAGCGTGTTTCTGGGAACGCGCTACTGCTACTTCTGACTTAACCACCGCGTTCGTCCTTCCCCACGGCCACTTCCCCCAAATCTCACTACTCCGCTCTCGCCGCCGCCGTCGCCCGTCGGTCGCCGCGCGCTCTCCGCACACCCTCTGCGCCGCCCCCGCCCCCCGACCTCAACGCCGCCTCGGACGCCGCCCCGGATGCCGCCCCCAACCTCAACGCCGCCTCGGACGCCGCCCCAAGCCCGACCTCGACGCCGCCTGACCCTCTCTCGCCGCAGGCACCCGATCGAGGTGAGCACGCCTGCTCCTCCCCCTCCCCTACCTCTGCCTAGATAGAGTTCTTCAAATTTTAGTTGCATCAAATAGTTAGGGTTCATCTATGGGTGGAAATGAATTGGATACAGATGCGGCTGGGATTTTTTCTTAGGTGACGTTTTCTTAGATGATGAATAAACACTAGTGTAATGCATAATAAAACGAGTAAAATTTGACCTTCTTCTATTTAGTTAGTAAGAACTAGTTAGTAATAACTAGGTACTAATTAGGTGATTTTTTAGTTAAAGCAATTTTTCCCGCCTCGACGTGGACGATGCCTATCCCGCATCCTCGTCGTCGAGTCGGCGGAGGATGACACCTGCTTGACCAGATCGGCCATGTCCGGGACTGGGCTCCACCGGGGTGGTACTGGGAGGCGCTACCTACCGGTGGGCGCAGGTTGGTGAGGAGCCAGCCTGTCGTTGACCCGAACCTTCTTTGGTGGTGGTCGCGTGGGCCAGTGACGATCCAGAGGCTTGAGGACTCCGCGGAGGTGGTGCGTCACCGTGTCAGCGAGGAGGACGCGCATGTCCGTCGCTACTTGTTTGCGTTGGAGCACAGGCCGTTCTCCAATACCTGGCAGGTTCTCCGGGGATCTCACTGGAGCTATGATCCCGTGATGGTGCCTTCTCTGTGGGTGTCCACCGCCCGCACCGATACCCGTCGTGTGCTAGAGTTTTAGTTGTATTAGTGATGTTATATGTATGACACTATTCGTGATGTATTAGTGATAATATTCGACGATGTACTGACGCATGAGATGATCTACTTTTGCTTATTGAATGCATGCTAATTTGAGTCCTATAAGATATTTTGAAATGTATATCTTGTGTTGCTCAATATCCAAGTGGCCGGTCATGTTTGCAGGTTACACCTTCGAGTGGCCTATGTTTTGCCGGAGTGTTGATTCATTTCCGTTCCGGCAAATTTCAGGCGCTCGATATGTCCTATTTTAGCAAAGGTCATGCCAGATTTTTCCGTGAATTTTGGCATGACTTGTGCTAGAATATGTAGGAAATATCGAGTGCCTCGGATTTGTGTGTTGAGTATCTTGGTAGTTGTCTTCGATCGATTTTCAATTAATGTTTTAACTATGAACATAGGAAATGTCTGACGACGAGAAGGATTTCGGTATTTGCAAATACTGCGAAGACGAGCGCCTGTGCGGCGGAATCTTCCTAGATGATGATAGGCGCTTCAGCATCAAGCTGGACGAGAACTTCGAAGTGGATACAGTAAGTCACAACGACAAGTCTTTTTTCGTAATTAAGCATGACATCTGCTTCATTTGCTTCAACTTATATTTTTTTTACTATTCTACTAGCGTATCCCCTGCCATGCAAGAGTTTTTGTATTGGATAAGATAGGTTTCAGTCATAGTATGGAGGAAAAGAAAGTTTACTTGAAGACCGAGCATGGTTATATTTTCCATGCGAAGTTATACAATTCAGACGACTACACCTATTTTGGATGCAAAACATGGCGAGCACTATGCAAGACTTATGCATTTGAGCCTGATATGGTTATCACCTTTGATATTCGTCCGGAAGATGATATTGAAGGTAATACCGACATCTGGGTCAATGTGCAAATGCCTCCAGTTATACCATTATGTAAGTTTCTCAACCATATTTATGTCTTTGATATTGTTTATTCAAAAATAGTTGACAACTAATTTGTATTGTCAGCCTATTTCCGTGCAAGCAAACATGTCCAGCGCTTGGTAGATAGGACCGTATATTGTCCTGGGGCTGAACTCAACTGCGAGGAGCTCAGTCATTATGTTTCATGGCTTGAGGATCTTGATACTGTCAAGACAAATTTTCTTCCTGCATTTAGAAATATTAGTACTGAAAATGTGCGACCAATAGTGTTCGTAATGAACTACGGTCACATCCATTTAGGAAGGATGGTAAGATTTTTACTTTTTGTCCTCGTTGCATCTTTTCCATATATTATTTTTGAAGCTAAACTTCATTGCTAAGTATGTTACCATACGATGTTCTTCAACAGGGACTCCCGATGAATGTTGTGCCTTATGGGATCGAGACTAAAGGTATCATGAGTATTATCAGCTTACGGCCAAGATATCCTACAGATTACTTTAGTGCATTCAAGATTAGCGACGGATGCTTAATAGTGCAAGACTGGACCAAATATGTGTTGGGGGAGCGCAGAGAAGTACTAGGGAGCAGCAAACAGAGGCGCCTTCCACGATTAGGAGACAGGTTCATCTGCATGCTCCAACTTGATCAAGGAGGAGAGCTACACATGTTTTATGTTCTTTTACCTAAGAGAGAGCAGCAGGAGTGAGTAGCTGGCTAGAAATGAGTTTCAGGATGATGATGTGCTACACTATTACTATGATGATAAAATAACTAGTGTTGGTGGTAATGACTATGATGATTATTATTAGCTAGTGTTAGTGGTGATTAAATAAATACTGTTGGTGGTAATGACCATGATGATGATTAAATATCTTGTGCTGGCGGATTAGATTCAAGTGGAGGCAACATGTGGTGCACATCGAAAGTACTACTAGTCCAAACTAGATCAAGTTTGGATTAGTAGTATACTTTTGACATGCACCACATATTGCCTGCACTTGAACCTAATCCACCTTCATTTAATACACTGTTATGGACATAATGATGTAAACCTCATAACAGCTGGTATTGTACCAATATTTGTATGATGGCGCATAAATACACTAAAAATAAAAAAAAATAAAAAAATACTAGTAGCGATGGAAAGAAAACACGCTGCAAGTAGATACCTTAGCAGTAGCGCGGTAGTGAACAAGCGCTGCAGCTATTTGTCCTAGCAATAGCGCGTGATGGCACACGTTACTGCTAAGCAATAGCTGTAGCGCCTTATTAGTAGCGCGGCCACCCGCGCTACTAGTGGGCACAAAACACGCACTACTGCTAGGGTTTTCCCTAGTAGTGGGGCTCCTATGGTCGGTCGAGGCTCTGATACCAACTTGTCACGCCCAATATGCGACCCTATCCAAGAGGAACTCGAAGGTCCCACCAAGGATAGACCCACTTATTGAAACGCTTTTGCAAGGTGGATATCATTACATCAACATTTCATAATAGATGGGGATACATACAAAAGGCATACAATGCCACACGAATACAACATCATCTTACATAAGAGCACCATCCGACTATGGATGAAACACAAACAGAAACTCGAACGACATCCACCCTGATAGCCCAGGCTGCCGACCTGGAACCTATCCCCTGATCGAAGAAGAAGCAAAAGAAGAACTCCAAACAAGTAAACATCGCTCTCGCGTCATGATCATCGTAAAACATGTACCTGCAACTGTTGTTGTAGTAATCTGTGAGCCACGAGGACTCAGCAATCCCATTACCATGGGTATCAAGACTAGCAAAGCTTAATGGGAAAGGAAGGGGTAAAGTGGTGAGGTTGCAGCAGGGGCTAAGCATGATATGGTGGCTAACATACGCAAATAAGAGCGAGAAGAGAAGCAAAGGAACGGTCGTGAAGCTAGCAATGATCAAGAGGTGATCCTGAACTCCTACTTACGTCATACATAACCCAAAACCGTGTTCACTTCCCGGACTCCGCCAAAAAGAGACCATCACGGCTAAACACACGGTTGATGCATTTTAATTCGAATCTGGTGTCAAGTTATCTACAACCGGACATTAACAAATTCCCATCTGCCACATAACCGCGGGCACGGCTCTTGAAAGATAATACCCTGCAGGGGTGTCCCAACTTAGCCCATGATAAGCTCTCGCGATCATGAAGGATATACCTTCTCCCAGGAAGACCCGATCAGTCTCGGAATCCCGGTTTACAAGACATTTCGACAATGGTAAAACAAGACCAGCAAAGCCGCCCGATGTGCCAACAAATCCCGATAGGAGCTGCACATATATCGTTCTTAGGGCACACCGGATAGGTCAGCCTACGAGTAAAACCAACCCTCGAGTTGCCCCGAGGTGGCCCTGCAGTCTGCCCGTTTCGGACCAACACTCGAAGGAGCACTGGCCCGGGGGGGTTAAATAAAGATGACCCTCGGGCTCCGGAAACCCAAGGGAAAAAGGGCTAGGTGAGGAAAATGGTAAAACCAAGGTTGGGCCTTGCTGGAGGAGTTTAATTCAAAGCGAACTGTCAAGGGGGTCCCATAAATCACCCGACCGCGTAAGGAATGTTGGGGAACGTAGTAATTTCAAAAAAAATCCTACGCACAAGCAAGATCATGGTTATGACATAGCAACGAGAGGGGAGAGTGTTTGTCCACGTACCCTCGTAGACCGTAAGCGGAAGCGTTAGCACAACACGGTTGATGTAGTCGTACGTCTTCACGATCCGACCGATCCAAGCACCGAACGTACGGGGCCTCCGAGTTCAGCACACGTTCAGCTCGATGAAGATCTCCGGCCCCCGATCCAGCCGAGCTCCGGAGATGAGTTCCGTCAGCACGACGGCGTGGTGACGATGATGATGTTCTACCGGCGCAGGGCTTCGCCTAAACTCCGCGACGATATGACCGAGGTGGAATATGGTGGAGGGGGGCACCGCACACGGCTAAGGAACGATCCGTAGATCAACTTGTGTGTCTATGGGGTGCCCCCCTGCCCCCGTATATAAAGGAGCAAGGGGGGGAGGCCGGCCGGCCCCTTGGGCGCGCCAAGGGAGGAGGAATCCTCCTCCTAGTAGGAGTAGGACTCCTCCTTTCCTACTCCTACTAGGAGGGGGAAGGAAGGGGGAGAGGGGGAAAGGAAAGGGGGGCGCCGCCCCCCCCCCCTCCTAGTCCAATTTGGACCAAAGGGAGAGGGGGCGCGCGGCCCACCCTGGCCGCCCCTCTCTTCCCACCAAGGCCCATGTGGCCCATTAACTCTCCCGGGGGGTTCCGGTAACCCCCCCGGCACTCCGATTTTCTCCGAAATCACCCGGAACACTTCCGGTGTCCGAATATAGTCGTCCAATATATCAATCTTTATGTCTCGACCATTTCGAGACTCCTCGTCATGTCCGTGATCACATCCGGGACTCCGAACAAACTTCGGTACATCAAAACTTATAAACTCATAATAAAACTGTCATCGAAATGTTAAGCGTGCGGACCCTACGGGTTCGAGAACTATGTAGACATGACCTAGAACCATTCTTGGTCAATAACCGATAGAGGGACTTGGATGCGCATATTGTTTCCTACATATTCTACGAAGATCTTTATCGGTCAAACCGCATAACAACATACGTTGTTCCCTTTGTCATCGGTATGTTACTTGCCCGAGATTTGATCGTCGGTATCCAATACCTAGTTCAATCTCGTTACCGGCAAGTCTCTTTACTCGTTCTGTAATACATCATCTCATAACTAACTCATTAGTTATAATGCTTGCAAGGCTTAAGTGATGAGTATTACCGAGAGGGCCCAGAGATACCTCTCCGACAATCGGAGTGACAAATCCTAATCTCGAAATACGCCAACTCAACATGTACCTTTGGAGACACCTGTAGTACTCCTTTATAATCACCCAGTTATGTTGTGACGTTTGGTAGTACCCAAAGTGTTCCTCCGGTAAACGGGAGTTGCATAATTCTCATAGTTACAGGAACATGTATAAGTCATGAAGAAAGCAATAGCAGAATACTAAACGATCAAGTGCTAAGCTAACGGAATGGGTCATGTCAATCACATCATTCTCTAATGATGTGATCCCATTAATCAAATGACAACACATGTCTATGGTTAGGAAACATAACCATCTTTGATTAATGAGCTAGTCAAGTAGAGGCATACTAGTGACTATATGTTTGTCTATGTATTCACACATGTATCATGTTTCCGGTTAATACAATTCTAGCATGAATAATAAACATTTATCATGATATGAGGAAATAAATAATAACTTTATTATTGCCTCTAGGGCATATTTCCTTCAGTCTCCCACTTGCACTAGAGTCAATAATCTAGATTACATAGTAATGATTCTAACACCCATGGAGTCTTGGTGCTGATCATGTTTTGCTCGTGAGAGAGGCTTAGTCAACGGGTCTGCAACATTCAGATCCGTATGTATCTTGCAAATCTCTATGTCTCCCACTTGGACTTGGTCCCGAATGGAATTGAAGCGTCTCTTGATGTGCTTGGTCCTCTTGTGAAATCTGGATTCCTTTGCCAAGGCAATTGCACCAGTATTGTCACAGAAGATCTTCATTGGTCCCGATGCACTAGGTATGACACCTAGATCGGAAATGAACTCCTTCATCCAGACTCCTTCATTTGCTGCTTCCGAAGCAGCTATGTACTCCGCTTCACATGTAGATCCCGCCACGACGCTTTGTTTAGAACTGCACCAACTTACAGCTCCACCGTTTAATATAAACACGTATCCGGTTTGCGATTTAGAATCGTCCGGATCAGTGTCAAAGCTTGCATCGACGTAACCATTTACGACTAGCTCTTTGTCACCTCCATATACGAGAAACATATCCTTAGTCCTTTTCAGGTATTTCAGGATGTTCTTGACCGCTGTCCAGTGATCCACTCCTGGATTACTTTGGTACCTTCCTGCCAAACTTATTGCTAAGCATACGTCAGGTCTGGTACACAGCATTGCATACATGATAGAGCCTATGGCTGAAGCATAGGGAACATCTTTCATTTTCTCTCTATCTTCTGCTGTGGTCGGGCATTGAGTTTGACTCAACTTCACACCTTGTAGCACAGGCAAGAATCCTTTCTTTGCCTGATCCATTTTGAACTTTTTCAAAATTTTGTCAAGGTATGTGCTTTGTGAAAGTCCTATTAAGCGTCTTGATCTATCTCTATAGATCTTGATGCCCAATATGTAAGCAGCTTCACCGAGGTCTTTCATTGAAAAACTTTTATTCAAGTATCCCTTTATGCTATCCAGAAATTCTATATCATTTCCAATTAATAATATGTCATCTACATATAAAACTAGAAATGCTACAGAGCTCCCACTCACTTTCTTGTAAATACAGGCTTCTCCAAAAGTCTGTATAAAACCATATGCTTTGATCACACTATCAAAACGTTTATTCCAACTCCGAGATGCTTGCACCAGTCCATAAATGGAACGCTGGAGCTTGCATACTTTGTTAGCACCTTTTGGATCAACAAAACCTTCTGGCTGCATCATATACAACTCTTCTTCTAGAAATCCATTCAAGAATGCAGTCTTGACATCCATTTGCCAAATTTCATAATCATGAAATGCAGCAATAGCTAACATGATTCGGACAGACTTAAGCATCGCTACGGGTGAGAAAGTCTCATCGTAGTCAACCCCTTGAACTTGTCGAAAACCTTTCGCAACAAGTCGAGCTTTATAGACAGTTATATTACCATCAGCGTTAGTCTTCTTCTTAAAGATCCATTTATTCTCAATGGCCTGTCGATCATCAGGCAAGTCAACCAAAGTCCATACTTTGTTTTCATACATGGATCCCATCTCAGATTTCATGGCCTCTAGCCATTTTGCGGAATCTGGGCTCATCATCGCTTCCTCATAGTTCGTAGGTTCATCATGGTCAAGTAACATGACTTCCAGAATAGGATTACCGTACCACTCTGGTGCGGATCTTACTCTGGTAGACCTACGAGGTTCAGTAGAAACTTGATCTGAAGTTTCATGATCAATATCATTAGCTTCCTCACTGATTGGTGTAGTTGTCACAGGAACCGGTTCTTGTGATGAACTACTTTCCAATAAGGGAGTAGATACAGTTATCTCATCAAGTTCTACTTTCCTCCCACTCACTTCTTTCGAGAGAAACTCCTTCTCTAGAAAGGATCCGAATTTAGCAACGAAAATCTTGCCCTCAGATCTGTGATAGAAGGTGTACCCAATAGTCTCCTTTGGGTATCCTATGAAGACACATTTCTCCGATTTGGGTTCGAGCTTATCTGGTTGAAGTTTCTTCACATAAGCATCGCAGCCCCAAACTTTAAGAAACGACAACTTTGGTTTCTTGCCAAACCACAGTTCATAAGGCGTCGTCTCAACGGATTTTGATGGTGCCCTATTTAACGTGAATGCGGCCGTCTCTAAAGCATAACCCCAAAACGATAGCGGTAAATCAGTAAGAGACATCATAGATCGCACCATATCAAGTAAAGTACGATTACGACGTTCGGACACACCATTTCGTTGTGGTGTTCCAGGTGGCGTGAGTTGCGAGACTATTCCGCATTGTTTCAAGTGTAGACCAAACTCGTAACTCAAATATTCTCCTCCACGATCAGATCGTAGAAACTTTATTTTCTTGTTACGATGATTTTCCACTTCACTCTGAAATTCTTTGAACTTTTCAAATGTTTCAGACTTGTGTTTCATTAAGTAGATATACCCATATCTGCTCAAATCATCTGTGAAGGTGAGAAAATAACGATATCCGCCACGAGCCTCAACATTCATTGGACCACATACATCTGTATGTATGATTTCCAACAAATCTGTTGCTCTCTCCATAGTACCGGAGAACGGCGTTTTAGTCATCTTGCCCATAAGGCACGGTTCGCAAGTACCAAGTGATTCATAATCAAGTGATTCCAAAAGCCCATCAGTATGGAGTTTCTTCATGCGCTTTACACCGATATGACCTAAACGGCAGTGCCACAAATAAGTTGCACTATCATTATCAACTCTGCATCTTTTGGTTTCAACACTATGAATATGTGTATCACTACTATCGAGATTCAATAAAAATAGACCACTCTTCAAGGGTGCATGACCATAAAAGATATTACTCATATAAATAGAACAACCATTATTCTCTGATTTAAATGAATAACCGTCTCGCATCAAACAAGATCCAGATATAATGTTCATGCTCAACGCTGGCACCAAATAACAATTATTTAGGTCTAATACTAATCCCGATGGTAGATGTAGAGGTAGCGTGCCGACCGCGATCACATCGACTTTGGAACCATTTCCCACGCGCATCGTCACCTCGTCCTTAGCTAATCTTCGCTTAATCCGTAGTCCCTGTTTCGAGTTGCAAATATTAGCAACAGAACCAGTATCAAATACCCAGGTGCTACTGCGAGCATTAGTAAGGTACACATCAATAACATGTATATCACATATACCTTTGTTCACTTTGCCATCCTTCTTATCCGCCAAATACTTGGGGCAGTTCCGCTTCCAGTGTCCAGTCTGCTTGCAGTAGAAGCACTCAGTTTCAGGCTTAGGTCCAGACTTGGGTTTCTTCTCTTGAGCAGCAACTTGCTTGCCGTTCTTTTTGAAGTTCCCCTTCTTCTTCCCTTTGCCCTTCTTCTTGAAACTGGTGGTCTTGTTAACCATCAACACTTGATGCTCCTTCTTGATTTCTACCTCCGCAGCTTTCAGCATTGCGAAGAGCTCGGGAATAGTCTTGTTCATCCCTTGCATATTATAGTTCATCATGAAGCTCTTGTAGCTTGGTGGCAGTGATTGGAGAATTCTATCAATGACACTATCATCAGGAAGATTAACTCCCAGTTGAATCAAGTGATTATTATACCCAGACATTTTGAGTATGTGTTCACTGACAGAACTATTCTCCTCCATCTTGCAGCTATAGAACTTATTGGAGACTTCATATCTCTCAATCCGGGCATTTGCTTGAAATATTAACTTCAACTCCTGGAACATCTCATATGCTCCATGACATTCAAAACGCCGTTGAAGGCCCGGTTCTAAGCCGTAAAGCATGGCACACTGAACTATAGAGTAGTCATCAGCTTTGCTCTGCCAGACGTTCTTAACGTCGTCAGTTGCATCAGCAGCAGGCCTGGCACCCAGCGGTGCTTCCAGGACGTAACTTTTCTGTGCAGCAATGAGGATAATCCTCAGGTTACGGACCCAGTCCGTGTAATTGCTACCATCATCTTTCAACTTTGCTTTCTCAAGGAACGCATTAAAATTCAACGGAACAACAGCACGAGCCATCTATCTACAAACAAACATAGACAAGCAAAATACTATCAGGTACTAAGTTCATGATAAATTTAAGTTCAATTAATCATATTACTTAAGAACTCCCACTTAGACAGACATCTCTCTAGTCATCTAAGTGATCACGTGATCCAAATCAACTAAACCATGTCCGATCATCACGTGAGATGGAGTAGTTTCAATGGTGAACATCGCTATGTTGATCATATCTACTATATGATTCACGCTCGACCTTTCGGTCTCCGTGTTCCGAGGCCATATCTGTATATGCTAGGCTCGTCAAGTATAACCTGAGTATTCCGCGTGTGCAACTGTTTTGCACCCGTTGTATTTGAACGTAGAGCCTATCACACCCGATCATCACGTGGTGTCTCAGCACGAAGAACTTTCGCAACGGTGCATACTCAGGGAGAACACTTCTTGATAATTAGTGAGAGATCATCTTAAAATGCTACCGTCAATCAAAGCAAGATAAGATGCATAAAGGATAAACATCACATGCAATCAATATAAGTGATATGATATGGCCATCATCATCTTGTGCTTGTGATCTCCATCTTCGAAGCACCGTCATGATCACCATCGTCACCGGCGCGACACCTTGATCTCCATCGTAGCATCGTTGTCGTTATGCCATCTATTGCTTCTACGACTATCGCTACCGCTTAGTGATAAAGTAAAGCAATTACAGGGCGTTTGCATTTCATACAATAAAGCGACAACCATATGGCTCCTGCCAGTTGCCGATAACTCGGTTACAAAACATGATCATCTCATACAATAAAATATAGCATCACTTCTTGACCATATCACATCACAACATGCCCTGCAAAAACAAGTTAGACGTCCTCTACTTTGTTGTTGCAAATTTTACGTGGCTGCTACGAGCTTAGCAAGAACCGTTCTTACCTACGCATCAAAAACCACAACGATAGTTCGTCAAGTTGGTGCTGTTTTAACCTTCGCAAGGACCGGGCGTAGCCACACTCGATTCAGCTAAAGTGAGAGAGACAGACACCCGCAGCCACCTTTAAGCACGAGTGCTCGTAACGGTGAAACCAGTCTCGCGTAAGCGTACGCGTAATGTCAGTCCTGGCCGCTACATCTCACAATACCGCCGAACCAAAGTATGACATGCTGGTAAGCAGTATGACTTGTATTGCCCACAACTCACTTGTGTTCTACTCGTGCATATAACATCAACGCATAAAACCTAGGCTCGGATGCCACTGTTGGGGAACGTAGTAATTTCAAAAAAATTCCTACGCACACGCAAGATCATGGTGATGATATAGCAACGAGAGGGGAGAGTTTTTGTCCACGTACCCTCGTAGACCGTAAGCGGAAGCGTTAGCACAACGCGGTTGATGTAGTCGTACGTCTTCACGATCCGCCGAACGTACGGGGCCTCCGAGTTCAGCACACGTTCAGCTCGATGACGATCTCCGGCCTCCGATCCAGCCGAGCTCCGGAGATGAGTTCCGTCAGCACGACGGCGTGGTGATGATGATGATGTTCTACCAGCGCGGGGCTTCGCCTAAACTCCGTGACGATATGACCGAGGTGGAATA
Source organism: Triticum aestivum (assembly GCF_018294505.1). Lineage (NCBI taxonomy): Eukaryota > Viridiplantae > Streptophyta > Magnoliopsida > Poales > Poaceae > Triticum > Triticum aestivum. Next base: position 267,741,877 of record NC_057801.1, read on the forward strand.
TGGTGGAGGGCGGCACCGCACACGGCTAAGGAACGATCCGTAGATCAACTTGTGTGTCTATGGGGTGCCCCTGCCCCCGTATATAAAGGAGCAAAGGGGGGAGGCCGGCCGGCCCTTTGGGCGCGCCAAGGGAGGAGGAATCCTCCTCCTAGTAGGAGTAGGACTCCTCCTTTCCTACTCCTACTAGGAGGGGGAAGGAAGGGGGAGAGGGGGAAAGGAAAGGGGGGCGCCGCCCCCCCCCTCCTAGTCCAATTTGGACCAGAGGGAGAGGGGGCGCGCGGCCCACCCTGGCCGCCCCTCTCTTCCCACCAAGGCCCATGTGGCCCATTAACTCTCCCGGGGGGTTCCGGTAACCCCCCCCCCCCCCCGGCACTCCGATTTTCTCCGAAATCACCCGGAACACTTCCGGTGTCCGAATATAGTCGTCCAATATATCAATCTTTATGTCTTGACCATTTCGAGACTCCTCGTCATGTCCGTGATCACATCCGGGACTCCGAGCAAACTTCGGTACATCAAAACTTATAAACTCATAATAAAACTGTCATCGAAACATTAAGTGTGCGGACCCTACGGGTTCGAGAACTATGTAGACATGACCTAGAACCATTCTCGATCAATAACCAATAGCGGGACCTGGATGCCCATATTGGTTCCTACATATTCTACGAAGATCTTTATCGGTCAAACCGCATAACAACATACGTTGTTCCCTTTGTCATCGGTATGTTACTTGCCCGAGATTTGATCGTCGGTATCCAATACCTAGTTCAATCTCGTTATCGGCAAGTCTCTTTACTCGTTCTGTAATACATCATCTCATAACTAACTCATTAGTTATAATGCTTGCAAGGCTTAAGTGATGAGTATTGCCGAGAGGGCCCAGAGATACCTCTCCGACAATCGAAGTGACAAAACCTAATCTCGAAATACGCCAACTCAACATGTACCTTCGGAGACACCTGTAGTACTCCTTTATAATCACCCAGTTATATTGTGACGTTTGGTAGTAACCCAAGTGTTCCTCCGATAAACGGGAGTTGCGTAATTCTCATAGTTACAGGAACATGTATAAGTCATGAAGAAAGCAATAGAAGAATACTAAACGATCAAGTGCTAAGCTAACGGGATGGGTCATTTCAATCACATCATTCTCTTAATGATGTGATCCCATTAATCAAATGACAACACATGTCTATGGTTAGGAAACATAACCATCTTTGATTAATGAGCTAGTCAAGTAGAGGCATACTAGTGACTATATGTTTGTCTATGTATTCACACATGTATCATGTTTCCGGTTAATACAATTCTAGCATGAATAATAAACATTTATCAAGATATGAGGAAATAAAAAATAACTTTATTATTGCCTCTAGGGCATATTTCCTTCAGTCTCCCACTTGCACTAGAGTCAATAATCTAGATTACATAGTAATGATTCTAACACCCATGGAGTCTTGGTGCTGATCATGTTTTGCTCGTGAGAGAGGCTTAGTCAACGGGTCTGCAACATTCAGATCCGTATGTATCTTGCAAATCTCTATGTCTCCCACTTGGACTTGGTGCCGAATGGAATTGAAGCGTCTCTTGATGTGCTTGGTCCTCTTGTGAAATCTGGATTCCTTTGCCAAGGCAATTGCACCAGTATTGTCACAGAAGATCTTCATTGGTCCCGATGCACTAGGTATGACACCTAGATCGGAAATGAACTCCTTCATCCAGACTCCTTCATTTGCTGCTTCCGAAGCAGCTATGTACTCCGCTTCACATGTAGATCCCGCCACGACGCTTTGTTTAGAACTGCACCAACTTACAGCTCCACCGTTTAATATAAACACGTATCCGGTTTGCGATTTAGAATCGTCCGGATCAGTGTCAAAGCTTGCATCGACGTAACCATTTACGACTAGCTCTTTGTCACCTCCATATATGAGAAACATATCCTTAGTCCTTTTCAGGTATTTCAGGATGTTCTTGACCGCTGTCCAGTGATCCACTCCTGGATTACTTTGGTACCTTCCTGCCAAACTTATTGCTAAGCATACGTCAGGTCTGGTACATAGCATTGCATACATGATAGAGCCTATGGCTGAAGCATAGGGAACATCTTTCATTTTCTCTCTATCTTCTGTTGTGGTCGGGCATTGAGTTTGACTCAACTTCACACCTTGTAACACAGGCAAGAATCCTTTCTTTGCCTGATCCATTTTGAACTTTTTCAAAATTTTGTCAAGGTATGTACTTTGTGAAAGTCCTATTAAGCGTCTTGATCTATCTCTATAGATCTTGATGCCCAATATATAAGCAGCTTCACCGAGGTCTTTCATTGAAAAACTTTTATTCAAGTATCCCTTTATGCTATCCAGAAATTCTATATCATTTCCAATTAATAATATGTCATCAACATATAAAACTAGAAATGCTACAGAGCTCCCACTCACTTTCTTGTAAATACAGGCTTCTCCAAAAGTCTGTATAAAACCATATGCTTTGATCACACTATCAAAATGTTTATTCCAACTCCGAGATGCTTGCACCAGTCCATAAATGGAACGCTGGAGCTTGCATACTTTGTTAGCACCTTTTGGATCAACAAAACCTTCTGGCTGCATCATATACAACTCTTCTTCTAGAAATCCATTCAAGAATGCAGTCTTGACATCCATTTGCCAAATTTCATAATCATGAAATGCAGCTATAGCTAACATGATTCGGACAGACTTAAGCATCGCTACGGGTGAGAAAGTCTCATCGTAGTCAAACCCTTGAACTTGTCGAAAACCTTTCGCAACAAGTCGAGCTTTATAGACAGTTATATTACCATCAGCGTCAGTCTTCTTCTTAAAGATCCATTTATTCTCAATGGCCTGCCGATCATCGGGCAAGTCAACCAAAGTCCATACTTTGTTTTCATACATGGATCCCATCTCAGATTTCATGGCCTCTAGCCATTTTGCGGAATCTGGGCTCATCATCGCTTCCTCATAGGTCGTAGGTTCATCATGGTCAAGCAACATGACTTCCAGAATAGGATTATCGTACCACTCTAGTGCGGATCTTACTCTGGTAGACCTACGAGGTTCGGTAGAAACTTGATCTGAAGTTTCATGATCAATATCATTAGCTTCCTCAATGATTGGTGTAGTTGTCACAGGAACCGGTTCTTGTGATGAACTACTTTCCAATAAGGGAGTAGATACAGTTATCTCGTCAAGTTCTACTTTCCTCCCACTCACTTCTTTCGAGAGAAACTCCTTCTCTAGAAAGGATCCGAATTTAGCAACGAAAATCTTGCCCTCAGATCTGTGATAGAAGGTGTACCCAATAGTCTCCTTTGGGTATCCTATGAAGACACATTTCTCCGATTTGGGTTCGAGCTTATCTGGTTGAAGTTTCTTCACATAAGCATCGCAGCCCCAAACTTTAAGAAACGACAACTTTGGTTTCTTGCCAAACCACAGTTCATAAGGCGTCGTCTCAACGGATTTTGATGGTGCCCTATTTAACGTGAATGCGGTCGTCTCTAAAGCATAACCCCAAAACGATAGCGGTAAATCAGTAAGAGACATCATAGATCGTACCATATCAAGTAAAGTACGATTACGGCGTTCAGACACACCATTTCATTGTGGTGTTCCAGGTGGCGTGAGTTGCGAGACTATCCCGCATTGTTTCAAGTGTAGACCAAACTCGTAACTCAAATATTCTCCTCCACGATCAGATCGTAGAAACTTTATTTTCTTGTTACGATGATTTTCCACTTCACTCTGAAATTCTTTGAACTTTTCAAATGTTTCAGACTTGTGTTTCATTAAGTAGATATACCCATATCTGCTTAAATCATCTGTGAAGGTGAGAAAATAACGATATCCGCCACGAGCCTCAATATTCATTGGACCACATATATCTGTATGTATGATTTCCAACAAATCTGTTGCTCTCTCCATAGTATCGGAGAATGGCGTTTTAGTCATCTTGCCCATAAGGCACAGTTCGCAAGTACCAAGTGATTCATAATCAAGTGATTCCAAAAGCCCATCAGTATGGAGTTTCTTCATGCGCTTTACACCGATATGACCCAAACGGCAGTGCCACAAATAAGTTGCACTATCATTATCAACTCTGCATCTTTTGGTTTCAACATTATGAATATGTGTATCACTACTATCGAGATTCAATAAAAATAGACCACTCTTCAAGGGTGCATGACCATAAAAGATATTACTCATATAAATAGAACAACCATTATTCTCTGATTTAAATGAGTAACCGTCTCGCATCAAACAAGATCCAGATATAATGTTCATGCTCAACGCTGGCACCAAATAACAATTATTTAGGTCTAATACTAATACCGATGGTAGATGTAGAGGTAGCGTGCCGACAACGGTTTGCTAGGAAGGGTGTCAAAGGTTAGAGGTTCATGGCAACTTGGGAGGCTTGAGGAACAAGTGATAGGAAGCGCAACATAGCGATTGAACGAAGCAACTAGTATGGCAATGATAGTAGTGAGATCCAAGGTGACGGTCATCTTGCTTGAAATCCCGCTAGGAAGAAGAACGAGTCCATGAAGAAGATGAAGCCACGAAGAGAAACCAAGCGTAGACGAACGAATCCTCACGATCGCAACGAAACAGGAACTATCGAGAACAAGCACACAACATGGTAAACACACCACACATAGACAAGACATGATGCACAACCAAGCATGATGCAAGACATGACTACATGAAGCTACTCATGGAAAGAGATGATGCAAATAAGAGCAACACATCAAGGCAAGTTTAAATGAGGCCGGAAACAACATATAACAATTCCGGTAAGTCCTCATCTGCAAGTTTCAAAGTTGGTCCAGATCTGAACAAACATTAAGTTGAAGTTGTTAAACAGCAAGTTAAAGGGAACCAAGAGGATCTACACGAAATTCTAGTCAAGCTACATATAAAGTTCATTTAATTCGGAGCTACGGCCTAGAAGATATAAGCAAAACAAGTTAAACATGGCATTGATGCAAAAGGCACTCAAACATCAAGCAAACACCTCAAAACAAGGATGCAACATGATAATATGAAACTACATGCAAAATCAAGCAAGTTTCATATAGAGCACACTCAAAACGGAGCAACGGTTCAACACATCCACTCTATACAAGTTTAAAGGACAAGCTGTCCAAAACAGCAACTAGGCAACTTGCAAGCATCAAAACAATATGCTACAACACCTCAACATAAGAACAAAAGGCATGGGCATGATGTACAGGTAATGCATGACAAAACAAGAACACTGAGCTATCTCCAGAAATCACTAGAACATGCTCAAAAGGACATGGCAAGATTGCAAATAATATCAGTTTCAGACATAGCAGAAATAACAGCAGGTTGCAATGTTTAGAGCTATCAAAAAACATGTTACAAGAACTTATAATGGCAAACAAAGGCATGGCATGAATCTACTAAACGAATATAACAAAAGTCCCTTACTGACCATGAGACAAAAAGGATCAGAGGATATGATGGCACCCATGTAAACATGGCAAGTTATATGACAGATTCATACATGGCAGAAACAGCAATAAGTAGGCATGTTGGTGAGCTTAAACCACTCACCACAGAGCAAAACATGGCATGACAAGGCAACCAACAGTAAGAAGACATGTTTATGAAGCTAAGCATGGCAAAAGCAAGTTCATATGGTGCATGGATCACTAACAACAATCATGGCAACATTGAACTTAATGTTAACAGGCCGACAGCAACATTATTTAGCAAGTTTGGAGCAAGATTGGAACAAGCTATAGCAGGCTATTAATGCAACCAAGGGCATGAGTGGATAGAGCATAACGTGTATAACAAAACATCCTTAGTGAACATCTCCAGATTATGCACAGAATGACTTGTAGCAGCAGGTTAACATAGCATCAGGATATAACATAATCTGTCTAGCAAATCAGCAATAGCAAGTACCCTACTTCACAAGCTCGATGCACTCACTACAACAATCACAAAAATACATGGATGGCACCACTGTGAATATGGCGTGACATAGTTCAAAACACATGTAGGGCTCAAGCTCATAAGATGCACACATCAAATGCAACAAAAATGACAAATCACCAAGTTATAACAGTTTCAGCAGATTAACATCATATAGCACTCTTGCAACGAAGATTAGGGCATCTAGATGGACTCAAATGAACATCGCACAATGGAATGAAATGTAGAGCATCTCACAACGAACATTTTGACGTATTACACGCACGAAACGGAGCAGTATGCAGCAAGTTATGATGTGATGAACAGGGCAACATTATGCAAAAATATTGGGGACTTAGACAAAAAAACGGGGTCAACCTCGGATCTGGATCGGGCACGGACTTCGAGGCGGCCAGAGAACTTGCCGGAGTTGGAGGAGACGGCGGAGATGGGCGGATCCAGCGGGGAAGGAGGAGGAGGGCGCGGGCGGCAAGGTCCGCGGCGCCCGGCGGCGACGGCCAGCGGAGGAGTGGACGGGGCAGGGCCGTCCTGGGCGGAGGAAGCCGGTGGCACGGACGGCCAGCTCTGGCGCGGGACGCGCAGGGGCACGGCGGCGAGGCGCTCCGGGCGCGGCGGCCGGGGACGGGCTTCGGGGTCGATGCGGGCGCCGGGGCTCTCCGGCCGGCGGCGCACGGAATGGGCAGCGGCGAGGCAGGGCCGATCCGGCCGGCGGCGGGCGGCGGCGCTGCCGGAGAGGACGTGGGGCTCGGGGCGGAGGCGCGGGCCTGCGGCGGCGGCGGATGGGTCCGGGCGGGCTCCAGATGGGCCCGGCGGGCCGGCGTGATGGAGTCGGCGGCGGGAGCGACGGCCAGGACAAGTGGCGGGCGCTGACTGGGCGTGGGGCGGCGGCGCGGTTCGTCCGGCGGCGGGCGGACATGTCCGCCGGGCGAGAGGGAGGAGTTGCTAGGGTTTCATCCGCGAAAAATGGAAGGGGAGGGCATATTTATAGGTAGATGGAGCTAGGAGAATCCAAATGAGGTGCGGTTTTCGGCCACGCGATCGTGATCGAACGACCGAGAGCATGGAGGGGGTTTGGATGGGTTTTGGGGCTGTTTTGGAGGGGTGTTGGGCTGCAACACAAAGAGGGCTTTTACGGTTACCCGGTTAACCGTTGGAGTATCAAACGGACTCCAAATGGCACGAAACTTGACAGGCGGTCTACCGATGGTGTACCAAGGCCGCTTGGAAAATTACGGTCCATCTCGAGAATGTTTAACACCCGCTCACAACAAGAGACAAAAGGGGGACGCCGGAGGACATAGGAGTGTCGGATTGCAAAACGGACAATGGTGAAAATGCTCGGATGCATGAGACGAACACGTATGCAAAATGAGATGCACCTAATGACATGGAAAAAAATGCAACACGCAAGCAAAAGACATGGCAAGGACGGCGAATAACTGGCGGACACCTGGCGCATCGAATCCGGGGTGTTACAAGATGCTTCCTCATCATGACTTTCCACTTGGGATAGTCATAGCCATCAAAGATGGGGCACGCAGCGGACACTTTCTTCATACCTGAGGTCGGCATAACTAGAACTCCAAGTGGTTAAACAAAATCACATAGAACAAGGGAGTACCTTTCTCTGATACCAATTGAAAGCGCAGGTTATCTCCCAGAGGGGGGTGAATGGGAGATTTTTAGAAATTCATTAAACTCTGAAGAATTTGACGAAGATCAGAGTGAAGAAATAGAAACGCAAGGTAAACTAAGTCATTATAAAATCAGAGTACATGCAATCAGGATACGTAAGAGTGAAGAACATGCAATCATACAAGCATAATTAATGGGAACTAAGGAAATGAAAGATAGCGTGATGAAATTCTTCAGTTCAAATTCGTTAGAGGATAGATCAAAAATTCTTCAACAGCGGAATAATCTAAGGGAGGATGAGGAATTTTGAAACCAGGTTGGCTCGGTGAAGATAATGGAATTTGGTAGCCAGTTCCAGTTGCTCCATCAACTATACGTTTGGTTGAGGCGGCTGAGTCGTAACTCGGAGGACACACAGTCCTCACCGTATTCCTCTTGAGCTAAGGCCCGCAGACCTCGCCCAATCACTCATGGTAAGTCTTCAAGGTAGACTTCCAAAACCTTCACAGACTTGTTCACCGGCACACCACAATGACTCTTGGTGCACTCAAAACTTGACACATAACCGTCTAGAAGAATGACAGTCTTCAACGATAACAGATGTCGGATCACACAGATCAATCTCTTTAGTGATACTCAATCACTTTGGCTCTGGGTTTTTCCTCACTTAGGATTTTCTCAAAGTCATCAGAGGATGGGTTGTTCTCTTATGACAAGTGTCAAGTTCTCTCGGAGAAGCCAACCAACAAGTGGTTGAGGGCGCGTCTATTTATAGCCAGGGCAACCCGACATGAATTGTCATAAATGTCCTTCTCTGATTCGACCGTTGTCAGGATAAGATCCACTCGATAGCTGGCACGCGACACAACGAGGGTCAGAATTTGAACTCTCAAATTCATCGGGGCACTCATTTTCCTCACTTTTAGGAAGATCACACTGGCGAACTCCTAACTCCTCAGCATGACCAAATTCGTCAGCGGCCAGATGAACTTCGTCACTGTCGCTAGCAAATGCGTCAGCTGTACTGGAGATTTCCATAGGCTTCACTCGAATTGGCTTTTGTGTATGGGTTTGAGTAAGTTTGAGCATCACTTATGTGAAATATGTTTCACCTAGACCGCCTTTAACAGTATGGTTTTTCCTGACTCAAATAAGGAGAAAAGAAACTATGAAAACAAAGTCTTCAAGCTTCAACGTCTTCACATCAATTTCTTCAAAGGCCATACCAGTTTATCACCAAATTCTCCGGTTAAAAAAATCATTTTTTAGGGGTCGTCTTCCATGTGTTAAACCAAATCTTCAGGGACTCTATTACCTGTGTATACTCACAAACACATTAGTTCCTCAACATATTTGTCTTCAATACTCCAAGACCACTAAGGGGGCACTCAATGCACTTACAGTTCTGCTCCGGTTTTCTTCTATTTTTTTATCTCTATTGTTCCATATGGGTTTGTTTCTTTCTTCACAACTTTTGTTTTTTCTTCCCTTTGTTTATCACTTCTTTCTTCTTTTTAGTTTTTTACATGTTTTTTTCTTTTCTTCCGTCTTTCTTCGGTTTTCTATTGTTTTGTTCTCTCTTTTTATTGTTTTCCCTTTTCCTTTCCTATTTTCTTTACTTTCCTTCGATTTTATTATTTCTTTCTTAGTTTTCCTCAGTTTCGTTTGTTTTTCTTGGTTTGCTCATGGGTTTTTACGGGTTTCCTCGGAATTTATGTTTTTGGGGTATTTCTTTCTTTCATTTGTTAGGTTTTCACCGTTTTTATTTGTTTTTTTCTTGTTCTCGAACATATGCCTACATTTGTCATCACATTTGTATATTTTACGTAGACATCATTAAATATATTTTTACAAATTTTACATTTTTCGTAAACATGATTATATTTTAAAATAAATTATCTTTGATGAAATATTTTCTTAACCATGTATAATTGGGTATATATGCGGAACATTTTTAATACTCCCTCCGTTTCTAATTATAAAACTTTTTAGAGATTTTAATATGGACTACATATAGATGTATATAGATGTATTTTAGAGTGTAAATTCACTCATTTTGCTCCATATGTTATCCATATTGGAACCTTTAAAATGGCTTATATTTAAGAAAGGAGGGAGTAAATATTTACAAATATTTAAATATATGATTAACATTTTTATACGCGATTAAATTTTTTAATTTTTTTAATTCAACTTTTCTTAATACACTATATATTTCTGTATACAAAAGAAACATTTTTTGTAGACGTTTAATAGTTTTTTAATAGTTTTTTAACATTTTATAGATTTTGTGTTTGATGATTACATTTTTCGTACACATTTTATGTTTCCTGTATATACCAGGAACATTTTTCTACACGTTTAAAATCTTTGAAAATATTATTAACACTTTTTTATATACAATCCATTTTTTTCAAAATTTATGTTTTTATGTTCAAGTTTTTAATACACATTCCATATTTTTGGTATAGATGATGAACATATTTTTGTACATGTTTAGCAATTTTTAAATATATGACTAACACTTTGAAACATATAGGTTTGGATGTATACTTTCTCCATACACTTTATACATTTTTATTGATTAGGAATAGTATTTATACACATGTTTAACATTTTGTAAATATATGATTAATATTTTAAAATATTTTTATGTCTACTTTTTTCCATACAGATTGCATATTTTTTGTATACATATTCATGTACACCGGAAAGATTATCTTATACAAATTTAATATTTTTCAAATGCACGATTAACATTTTTCAAAAACGTAGGTGAAGTTTATTTTTTGTAATATATATGTTTAGAATATTTAGAAGTATATCAAAAGGGAAAAAATTCAAAAAATGAAGAAAAACGTGGAAAAAAAGAGGCAGTGGTCTCTCGCGCGTCTGGGCCGCAATAGTCCGGCGCTGGCCTTCAGGCGAGGCGCTCTGTCTCGCGTGAAACAAGACATAGACGACATTCGCTATTTGGCGCTGCAGGTGCCCGTTATTCATTCAGAGCAAAGCGTAGTAACCACTAGGCCATCTCGATTGATTGTGCAGACTCACATCGCTTTTACCATTTATCCTCTACAGTTCGCGAAACTTTATTCTTTTTTCCTTTCCCTTTTTTTATTTTTTCACGGAACTGTTTTGTTCAGCTTTTTTCTCATTATTTTCATTTTGCTAAATGCGTGAAATTTTTATTCAGATTCGTGATTTTTTTTCAAAATCATTGAACATTTCTTCAAGATTGATGAAGGTTTTTTTTCAAATCGATTAACTTTTTTACAAAATTGATGAACTTTTTATTCGAAATCGATGAACGTTTTTCCAAATTTGATGAACTTTTTATTGTCGATGAGCACTTTTTCAAAATCAATGAACTACTTTTCTAATTCATGATTTTTTCTCCATTGATGAATTATTATTTTCAAAATCAATGAACTTTTTTTCAAATTCGATGAACTTCTTTTAAATTTGATGAAGTATTTTGAAATTTTGATTTTCCAAAAAATCGATGAACTTTTTCCATTTTTGTGATTTTTTTCAGTGGTACAAACCTTTTTTAATTTCTTTTATTTCTTTCAGTTCGTGTTTTTTGTGAATGCTTTATTAAATTTATTCTTTATTGAAATACAATTATGGTGAGTATATAATACTAGTATATGTTTAATTTTTGTACTTAATGAATGGTCAAATGTGATCTGTTTCGATTAGTAGTCAACAAACCAAGCATGTCCTGGTGGTTAAGGCTTGTGGGCAATTACTTTGGCGTTTGGAGTTGAAATCCCACTTCTCCTGATTAAACGTGTTCGGGCGCTTATGGCGCCGAACAGGAGCTCCCGACATAGACGCGCCCATTGCAAGTATTCTGGGCCGGCTCGAGATAATCCTGCAACCGGATGATATAAGTGGGCTTTCTTCAATTTTTTTCCAGGCTTCTTCTATACTCTGCAGAAAAATGATCATGTGGGTTGTCGTGATCCTGAGAATTTATTTTGTCGCGATGCATCCTGAGGTCAGCCGTCCCCAAGAGTTCACATGCTCTGAAGAAACGATAATTACCTAACCCGACAAGCACTGAGGCACCGACGAGAGTGCACGGTGATTCAACCATTGAACCCCAGATCTCTGCCGGGTCCGTCCAAATCACCCTTAGCTTGAGCCAATAGCCAGGCTCCTCCTACAGAGCATAATGTCCGAGCTGCAAACGGCCGCTTGCTAATTCCAACATGTTTAGGTCTCCATGTCGTCATGACAGGCATCATGTACGTGCCATAAGCTGATGGATGGGTTGCGGCTGATTCTGCATGCACTCTACGTTAAGCCAAGGACAACGCAATGGCGATGCTCTGTCACCTGCACCTGCAGCAATCTATTCTAGCTCATCGACTCAACTCCATCGAGAAATCTCAGGCGCCGTTTGTAATTAACGTAGGGACTGGCACTAACAAGTTCGGGATTATTAACACGGAGACCATGATGATCTGTTTTTCTCGCCAGAATGTCTTGGGTAACAGTCATTTTTCGCATGGAATGTACTGATGCACATGTGTAGTGCCCCCACGTCTGATTGAACAAGGTGTTGTTGTCAGTTAACCTTGTCAGTTGTGACCATTTGTCCACGTTTAGTTGTTCCCCTTTTCGGTTTATTACACGCCAATCCTATTGTGACCACCGGATTAATTATGTTGAACCCATATGTCTTCATCGGATTCCTTGATCCGGGGGCCGGATCATGCATCCAGGCTGCAGATCTATATACGCAGCCCAGACATACTTAGTGTTTGATAACATCACAGTGGAATCGCTCTCTGTCTCTCTGCAAATGTGCTGTGCACCACAAGCATGATCCCTCACTAATAGCATGATCCCTCACTGATAGCATTCTCCAATCAAACCATGCATGCCACTCATGCTCCCTTTGTATCACAATACTTGTCGCTGGGGAACTTTACTGGTTTTCCTTGTTTTTTTAGGGTTTTTACTGGTTTTCCCTAACGACAAGTATTTCGGTACAGAGGGAGTAGTATGGAAAGGACAGCTTCCACGAGGACCTGCAATTAGAGTACCTAATCCGACCTTTAATAATGGTATATGTCGCGATTAATCAGTGGAATCTTGGACTAGTGTCGTCTCATTCTCATACGCATCACCACGACGACGGGGCACGCACAGCATTACAGCGCACAGCCCAGCATTAGTGTGTCTACAGGTGCCGTCGCACATGCACGCACGAACAGCTAGCGGATAGGACACATATAGGAATGCTGCCGTGCCGTGCCTCGGGTCCAACGAACCTGCATGTGTTGTTCAAACCACGCAATCTCCCATCAACTTTTTCACGAGCAAGCTAAGCTCTGTCTAATATGATGGTGCATCATGCATGGACCCAACACAACAGCTGGCTTAACCATATATTTAACGGGAACCGCTGTCCGCTTGAATGCGATGATTGTTGGAGTGGCCCGTTAGTCAAACGAGCGATGCTAGATTGACGTACTCCTTGACCTCTAACGCCTGAGAGCTTAAACAAGGTGCGTCTCACGTGGGGAAGATATTCTCACGTAGGCGGCATGGAATGAATTACTCCTCCGTCTAGAGGTTATTCAGCTGCTGGATGAACCGGACATATTTTAATGAAAGTTGCATCAGAATGGCATGTTTTCAGTCAAGTCCATGTATGATGCTCTGGTTCATAATGAGGTTTGGTTGACAACAGAAAACTGTGGAAGCTCAAAATACCTCTAAGAGTGAAGATTTTTCTCTGGTTTCTTAATAGAGGGGTCATATTAACTAGGGATAACTTGGCACGGCGCAACTGGTAAGGAAGCAAAAAATGTGTCTTCTGTCAGCACGACGAGTCTATTAAACATTTATTTTTTGAGTGCAAGTTTGCTCGGTCTATGTGGCCTGTTGTTCAAATAGCTTCAAATCTTTACCCACCACGTAGTGCACGGAATATATTCGGCAATTGGTTGAGGGGTATTCAAAAACAATTTTCTGCACACATTTAGTGGGGGCAGCTGCTTTATGTTGGGCACTGTGGCTTACCAGAAATGATGTAGTGTTTAATAATAAAAGTGTTTCATCTCCTGTGCAGGTTATCCATGCATGCTCGCGATGGCTCCGTAGTTGGTCTATCTTGCAGAGGCCGGAGGACAGAGACCTTTTTATGATGGTGTCTACATGGCTGGAGCATACGGCCAGGGAGGTTTTTTACCCCCATGGATGGCGGTGTGATCTTCGGATAGGATCTGCCACGTCCTAGACTAGCTTATCTTTTTTTCCTTAGCTACTTTTTTGCTTTTTCGGACTTGTAGACTTGTTGCCTGTGTGCATCTGGTTATGCAGAGGCCGGGCTTTCTTACGATTTGATTGTATCATCTCGATATTTCAATTCAACGAAATGCCCTTTTATCGAAAAAAGTAGCATGTCTGACCATGATATACTTGGATTACCTTCACACAATGATACACGGGTGAGTTCACTCTACAGAAAGGAAAATTTCACGGTGCATTGCAATACATCAGAGAACGCGGGTATAAAACCCAAGTGTATTTTCAACCTAAAAAATTATTTAAGTTTAATTGGCCCAATTAAGTCTAAGGGTATTATCATCCTAAAATATTGAATTAACTTAATTGCATTAACATACTTAATTATAACTAAACGTCATCGTGCGTGGTCATTTGAATTTGGGTTATAGGGTGTTGCGCTACTTCCGTTGTTCGCAGTGAGTGTAGTTTCTTATAACTGAAATTCTGCCTTCTACTCTCGAAAAAAAAATGGGTTATAGTGGTTCCTCGTTTCCTCTCGAGTCCTAGTCTCCGGCGAACACATCGCCGCCCTCGATCGTCGCCGCTCTCACTCGCCGTGACACTCCCTCCTCCTCCTCCTCCTCCACCTCCCTCGCACGCGACCCCCCTCGAGTTATGCGGGCCAGATTTTCTGAGGACCCGCCTAATCCCCTTCTTCCCCGATTGGACGGCCCATCCCCGACGCGAGGCCAAATCATCCTCACCGCCGTGCATCAACTTTATCGCGCCGGATCTTCGCATCGACCTCTGAGATGTAAGTGCGTAGCCATCTCTAATCTTGGCCAGTCCCTTCTGCATAGTATCGATAGGGTCAGATTTGATTAGGGTTTAGCATATGTGATATGAGAAAAGTTGTGACTAGATTTCGATTGAAAGGATGTGTAATTTCGATTTAGTTAGGACATATTTTGGACTTATTTACGGTTATATTGCATGAGAAGGTTGTCAACGGATTAGGATTCAAATAAGAGTGTAGTTTTGATTTAGTTATGAAATATTTTGGATTTAGTTAGGAGATATTTCAGATTGAGTTTGGAGTTATTTTGATGTAGTTACGAGATATTTTTTAATTGAGTTTGGAGTTATTTTAAATTTAGTTAGAAGATATTTAATCCATGAAGATGAACTTGTCATGGCACGATTAGTCATGACATTTAAAGGAATTGTTGACGTACTCATTTGAAGGAAATATGCCCTAGAGGCAATAATAAAGTTGTTATTTATATTTCCTTATATCATGATAATGTTTATTATTCATGCTAGAATTATATTAACCGGAAACTTAGTACATGTGTGAATACATAAACAAATAATATGCCTCTACTTAACTAGCTCATTAATCAAAGATGGTTAAAGTTTCATAGTCATAGACATGTGTTGTCATTTGATGAACGGGGTCACATCATTAGGAGAATAATGTGATGGACAAGACCCATTCCTTAGCTTAGCATTATGATCGTTACTATTTCATTGTTACTGTTTTCTTCATAACTTATACATGTTCCTCAGACTATGAGATTATGCAACTCCCGAATTCCGAAGGAACACCTTGTGTGCTATCAAACGTCACAACGTAACTGGGTGATTATAAAGATGCTCTAAAGATGTCTCCGATGGTGTTTGTTGAGTTGGCATGGATCGAGATTAGGATTTATCACTCCATGTATCGGAGAGGTATCTCGGGGCCCTCTCGGTAATGCACATCACTATAAGCCTTGCAAGCATTGTGACTAATGAGTTATTTGCGGGATGATGCATTACGGAACGAGTAAAGAGACTTGCCGGTAACGAGATTGAACTAGGTATGAGGATACTGACGATCGAATCTCGGGCAAGTAACATACCGATGACAAAGGGAACAACGTATGTTGTTATGAGGTTTGACCGATAAAGATCTTCGTAGAATATGTACGAGCCAATATGAGCATCCAGGTTCCGCTATTGGTTATTGACCGGAGATGTGTCTCGGTCATGTATACATAGTTCTCGAACCCGTAGGGTCCGCACACTTAACGTTCGATGACGATTTGTATTATGAGTTATGTGATTTGATGACCGAAGTTTGTTCGAAGTCTCGGATGAGATCAGGGACATGACGAGGAGTCTCGAAATGGTCGAGAGGTAAAGATACATATATTGAAAGGCTATATTCGGACATCGGAAAGGTTCCGAGTGATTCAGGTATTTTCGGCGTACCTGAGAGTTACGGGAATTCGCCGGGAGAAGTATTGGGCCTTATTGGGCCATACGGGAATAGAGGAGGCAGGCCAAAGGGAAGGAGGCGCGCGCCCCCCAAAGGGTTCGAATTGGACTAGGGGAAAGGGGGCGGCGCGCCCCCTTGCCCTTTCCTACTCCCTCTCTCTTTCCCTCTTTCTTCTCTCCTACTCCGGAAAGGAAAAGGGGAATCCTACTAGGACTTGGGAGTCCTAGTAGGACTCCTCATACTTGGCGCGCTCCCTCTAGGGACGGCCTCCTCCTCCTCCCTCCTTTATATACGTGGGCAGGGGACACCCCAAAGAACAACAGACAATCTCTTAGCCATGTGCGGTGCCCCCCTCCACAGTTACACACCTCTGTCATATTGTCGTAGTCCTTAGGCGAAGCCCTGCGCTGGTAACTTTATCATCATCATCACCACGCCGCCGTGCTGACGGAACTCTCCCTCGGCATCAGCTGGATCAAGAGTTCGAGGGACGTCACCGAGCTGAACGTGTGCAGATCGCGGAGGTGCCTTACTTCCGGTACTAGGATCGGTCGAATCATGAAGACGTACGACTACATCAACCGCGTTGTCATAACGCTTCCGCTTACGGTCTACGAGGGTACATGGACTACACTCTCCCCTCTCGTTGCTATGCATCACCATGATAGATCTTGCGTGTGCATAGGTTTTTTTTAAAAT
Source organism: Triticum aestivum (assembly GCF_018294505.1). Classification (NCBI taxonomy): domain Eukaryota; kingdom Viridiplantae; phylum Streptophyta; class Magnoliopsida; order Poales; family Poaceae; genus Triticum; species Triticum aestivum. The sequence goes on from NC_057801.1 coordinate 267,758,719, forward strand.
TACTACGTTCCCCAACAGTGGTATTGTAGCGACCCGACCTCAAACAGTCTGATCTCTGTGCACAAGTGTCATCCCTAGATCAGTAATGCTGACACGCACAGTACTTGAAGGATTTATAATAGAGTAGCAATCACACACTTATTACATCGAATGTCTCCAAAGAGAACTTATTACAATAAATATGGCTTAAGGCCATCTAATAACGATAACAACGGAAGGCTTGGAAGATAAGTGAGTCCATCAACTCCAACGGCATCACTGAGTATAGAACCACGATCCTAAAGCATCTTACTCATCGTCTGAAAAGTCTGCAACATGAACGTTGCAGCCCGAAAATGGGTCAGCACATGAAATATGTTGGCAAAGTAACACATCGAGAGTAATGAAAGAATAAAGCTATACTACATGCATATTTGGCTGGTGGAAAGCTCTATGGTTACAGTTTTGCATATAGCCATTTTTCCCTACTTCAAAGGAATAGATTTATTTAACTATCATGGTGGTTGTTAAACATTGAGAATGGTTGACAGCATTCTCAATCCCAATTAAATAACATCATCATTAAACAAACCCAACAATATTAATTAAAGTAACATGATGAGATTCACATGATAATCCAAGTACTAGATACTCAAAACATCCATAACCGGGGACACGGCTAATCATGATTAGTTTGTACACTCTGCAGAGGTTTGCGCACTTTTCCCCACATGACTCGATCTCCTCCGTTGGTTTTCTCGCACTACATGGCGTTTGAGAAACGGATGACCGGGACATAGTCTTTAAGAAGCGCTAGCACCTTACGATGGGTAGACCTGTACACCTACTTTCCCCTACATCTGCTAGTCTACCACTGTAAGAGTTCGCACGACTTAATCAACTTTGCTAGAGCCCATAATAGCATGTGGCTGCACATGGAAGTTTCTAGCATGAATAATCTTATGATCCCTTTGAGCCTGGGTGGCGGTCCAAAACAAACAGGCATCCTGGAATACCCAGGTACCTCAATCCACCCAGATGTGTATTAAAGTTGCCACCTTAAATAAATCATTAATTAACAATCTCACATCTGTCATGGATACACTCACCCAATCCACATCTACTAGCATAGCATGGCATAACAAGCAAACGTATAAGTAACTCCCAAGGGTTTGATAATAAAACAGGTAATAGGTACTACCTCATCTACTTCCCAAAACCCACATATTAATCAGATCCTAATCATGCAATTGTTTGAGGATTTATCTAATGCATAAAAACTGGGTAATAAAGAAGTATGATCAAAGTGTTACTTGCCTTGCTGATGATCCGCGAAACCTAGGGATTCGAAGTAGCAAGCGGCGCAATCCGGATACTCTATCGAAAGCAAACAAACAAAAAGCATACAATAAGTACTCATCTAATGCACAGGTAAAACTCAAATAAAATCTCTAACCAGAAAGTTCAACTTAAGAACTCCGGTTAGCAAAAACAATCAAATCGAACAAAGAAACCAAACTCAAACGGCGAAAGAAACAAGCTTCATTTACTAATCTGGACCTAAGTCAAATTTTACAGAAGCAAAAGCTTGTTTGAGTAGATTATTCGGAAAGAGGGTTTCGAGATGAAACTCCAGGCGCTTGAATCACCTGATTCCGATAAACGAGCGAAAAGTTATACTAAAATGAAAATCGGATCAGAAATCACGATCAGAAAAATCGCGGAATTAATCCGAGAAAAAGAAAAACGACGAACATATTAACGAATGAACGTTCGTTATCTGGACCTGAGCAATGAACGCGTTCGTTAAAACGAACAAACGAGCGAACGCTCGCTAAATAACCTAAACCCGGAAAACCCGATTTAAAAAAACAAATCTAGAAAAACGAACGAAAACCGGCGAAAACCAAACGGTTTTCTAGGAAAAACCAGCGGCGGGTCAACCTCGGCGGCGGCGGTCGGCGCCGTCGGCGGCTCCGGCGGACGGCGTCGGCGGCGGGCGGGGCTCGGGGCGGTGGGGTGCGGGGCGGCGGCGGCGGCGGCTTCGGCGGACGGCGGGGCGGCGAGGGGCGGGCAAGGCGGCGGCGGCGGCGAAAGGCGGCGGCGGGCGCGGGGCTCGAGGCAGGCGGCGGCTAGGGTTTCGGCCCCGGGGCGGGCCGGCGTCTTATAAAGGCCCGGCTAGGCGGAGTCCTGGCCGGTTACAGCCCGTAGGTCGGTTCGGACTTTTTTTTAATATCGCGCAGAAAAACAAACGAAAGAAATACTAAACGGACTCCAACAATCCCGAAATAAATTTTCCCCGGCTTCTAAAATTAAGCCGGTTTAGATGAACATTTATTTGGGCCTAAATGCAATTTTTGAAAAACACACATTTTTTATAAATTCAAATAAAATAGCCAGAAAATCCAAAATAAAATCTTATTTGAATTTTTTATTAAATCCTCAATATTTATTTATTTTGGGAAAGTTATTTTATTCCCTCTCTCATATTTTTATAATTGAAATAATTGAAGATAAAATAAATAAAATCAAATGATCCTATTTTCAGAATTTGAGAAAACTCAAAATGAAAATAACGAAATCCCCAACTCTCTCCGTGGGTCCTTGAGTTGCGAAGAATTTCTAGGATCACAGCAAAAATGCATTAAATATGATATGCAATAATGATCTATTTGTATAACATTCCAAATTGAAAATTTGGGATGTTACAAACCTACCCCCCTTAAGATGAATCTCGCCCTCGAGATTCGGGTTGGCTAGAAAATAGGTGAGGGTGGCATTCAGAAAATCTTCCTCTCGCTCCCAGGTGGCTTCATCCTCGTGTGGTGGCTCCACTGAACTTTGCAAAATTTGATAACCTTGCTGCGGGTGACTCGGCTGGCATACTCAAGAATCTTGACTAGTTTTTCCTCATAGGTCAAATCACTGTCCAACTGAATCGCCTCTAGTGGCACGGTATCTCTCAGTGGTATATCAGCCATCTCCGTGTGGCACTTCTTCAACTGGGACACGTGGAACACGTCGTGAACTCCTGACAATCCCTCCGGCAATTCCAACTTGTAGGCAACTTCTCCCATACGCTCCAAAACTTGGTATGGTCCCATAAAATGTGGTGCTAACTTTCCCTTGACTCCAAAAGGCTTAACTCCTCGAAGTGGAGATACACGAAGATAGGCTCTTTCCCCGACTTCGTAAACTGTCTCCTTGCATTTTGAATCGGTATAGCTCTTCTGCCTGGACTGGGCTACCTTGAGCCTGTCGCGAATCAATTTCACTTTCCGTTCGGACTCCTTAATCAAATCCGGTCCAAACAACTGGCGGTCTCCAACTTCATCCCAAGACAACGGGGTTCTGCACCTCCTTCCGTATAATGCTTCGAAAGGGGCCATCTTGAAACTGGATTGATAACTGTTGTTGTAGGAGAACTCTGCATATGGCAAATTGTCGTCCCAACTAGATACATAATCTAGCGCACAAGCTTTCAGCATATCCTCCAAAATCTGATCGACTCTCTCGGTCTGTCCATCTGTCTGCGGATGAAACGCTGTACTGAACTCTAGCCTGGTACCCAAAGTTTTATGCAACTGATTCCACAACTTTGAGGTGAACTGGGTTCCTCTGTCTGATACAATGCTCCTCGGAACTCCATGCAGACATACGATCCTGGTCATGTATATCTTGGCCAATTTAGCACTGGTGTAAGTGGTCTTTACTGGAATGAAATGTGCTACCTTCGTCAAACGATTGACTACAACCAAAATCAAGTCATAGCCGGAACGAGTCCTGGGCAATCCTGTGATAAAATCCATGCCTAGCTTATCCCACTTCCATTCGGGTATCGGCAATGGTTGCAACAATCTTGCTGGCTTCTGATGCTCTGCCTTTACTCTCTGACATACATCACAAACTGCTACATACTCCGCAATATCCTTCTTCATTCCGGTCCACCAGAAAGTTTCCTTCAAATCCAAGTACATCTTGGTATTTCCTGGGTGAATCGAATACGGTGAATCATGAGCCTCTTGCAAAATTAACTTCCTGATCTCCAGATTATTTGGAACATATACACGGTCTTCAAACCATAAGGTATCATGCTCATCCTCACGAAATCCTTTCGCTTTTCCTTTGCTCATCTTCTCCTTTATCTCAGCAATTTCCTTGTCAGACTTCTGAGCTTCCCTGATCTTATCCATCAAAGTCGACTGAATTTCCAATGCTGCTACATAGCCTCTCGGAACTATCTCTAAACATAGTTCGCAAAGGTCCTCGGCTAACTCCTTTGGCAATCTTGCGGTCATGAGTGTATTGACATGGCTCTTACGGCTCAACGCGTTGGCTACTACGTTAGCCTTCTCAGGGTGATATTGCAATCTCATGTCATAATCCTTGATGAGCTCCAACCATCTCCTTTGCCTGAGATTTAACTCCTTCAGCGTGAAAATATACTTCAAACTCTTGTGATCCGTATACACCTCACAATGGTTTCCGATAAGAAAATGTCTCCATGTCTTTGATGCATGCACTACGGCTGCTAACTCCAAATCATGCGTGGCATAATTCAACTCATGGGGTTTAAGCTATGGTGAAGCATACGAAACAACTCTCCCCTCATGCATAAGCACTGCTCCAAGTCCTCGACGTGAAGCGTCACAATACAGCTCGTAATCCTTGGTCTGATCTGGCAAAATCAACATTGGCGAGGTAACCAAATGTTTCTTCAATTCTTGGAAACTGGCCTCACATTCCTCAGTCCAATTGAACTTGGTATCCTTCTTCAACAACTCCGTCATAGGCTTTGCAATCATTGAGAAATTCTCAATGAATCTTCGGTGGTATCCTGCCAGTCCAAGGAAACTCCTGATTTCTTCAACTGTCGTTGGTGCTACCCAATTCGTCACAGTGACAACCTTGGTGGCGTCTACTGCTATACCTTCTCCGGATGTAACATGTCCGAGGAATCCAACTTTCTTCAACCAGAATTCGCATTTGCTGAACTTGGCGTATAACTGGTGTTCTTTGAGCTTCTCCAAAACTAAACGTAAATGCTCCTTATGCTCCTCTTCGTTCTTTGAGTACACCAAAATATTGTCAATGAACACCACGACGAACTTATCCAGAAACTCCATAAATACTTTGTTCATCATGTTCATGAAATAGGCAGGTGCGTTTTTCAGACCAAATGACATAACGGTATACTCGTACAGCCCATACCTGGTGGTAAAAGTCGTCTTAGGTATATCCTGCTCTCGAATCTTCAACTGATGATATCCTGATCGCAAATCGATCTTGGAAAATACCTTTGCCCCTTGCAATCGGTCAAACAGATCATGGATCATCGGCAGTGGGTACTTGTTCTTGATTGTTACTGCATTCAAGCCTCGATAGTCAACAACCATCCTTAATGATCTATCTTTCTTCTCCACTAGAAGTACTGGCGATCCCCAAGGCGAAGAACTTGGGTGAATATAACCTTTATACAATAACTCCTTAATCTGACTCTTAATCTCTTCCAAATCCTTTGCTGGCATCCTGTATGGTCTCTTGGATGTTGGCCCTGTGCCTGGCAAAAGTTCAATCAAAAACTCGATGTCTCTGTCGGGTGGCATGCCTGGCAACTCCTCTGGAAATACGTCAGGAAAATCCCTCACAACTGGTACTTCCTCCTGCACAACTCCTGATAAGGAATTTACGTGTATCCTCTTCGGCTCATGCCTTGATACATACCTTATCCTTTTTCCTTCTGGGGTAGTAAGCAAAATCGACTTACTGGCGCAATCAATGTTTCCTCCATACATCGATAGCCAATCCATACCCAGAATCACATCCAAACCTTGGGATTCCAAAATGATTAAGTCTGAGGGGAAAACATGCTTGCCTATACTCAACGGCACTTGAAAACATCCTCGACTGGCCATATACTCTGCTCCTGGTGAGGTTACTAGCATGGGTGTTCCTAGAACCTTGGTGGGCAGTCTATATTTATCCACAAATCCCCTTGATATGTATGAATGTGATGCACCAGTATAAAAAAAGAACGAGTGCAGTAAATGACTTAACCAAAAACTTACCTATTACTGCATCTGGCTGGGCTTCAACCTCCTCCACGCTAACGTGGTTCACTTGTCCTCTGTTAAAAGGGTTCAGCTTCTTCCCAAAGCTTCCATTGCCATTCCCATTTTGGCCTTCAGGACATTCATTGGCGTAATGTCCGATCTTCTAGCACTTGAAACAAGTGACTTGACTCAGATCTCTCTTGGCTGGTGTTGAGGGGTTGGTATGGTTCTGGCCATTGCTTCCTCCATTCCCGTTACCATTCTTGGAACCATTATGATTGTGTGAACTACCTCCTCCATGGGTATGCTGGAACTGTCCTCCCGACTTCGGAGTAAAACATGGCTTTTGCTGAGCTCCTGAATTGTACTTCCCTTGTCCATACTTCCTCTTACGGTTTTCAATCTGCTGCTGCTTTCCTTCAATCATGAGAGGACGGTCTACCAACTCCTAGTAGTTGTTGAAACTTGCTACCATCAACTGCATGCTCAGCTCATCATTCAGTCCTTCTAGAAACTTCTCCTATTTAGCTGCATCCGTAGCAACGTCATCTAGGGCGTAACATGCTAGTTTACTGAAATCATCCACGTACTGGCCAACTGTATGTCCTCCCTAGCGTAAGTTGCGAAACTCACGCTTCTTCATGGCCATAGCTCCTGCTGAAACATGAGCGGTACGAAAGGCCTGCTGAAACTGATCCCATGTGACAGTGTCTACTGGATAGGTGGCTGTGAAATTCTCCCACCATGATGTTGCGGGTCCCTCAAGCTGATGTGCGGCAAACCGCACCTTCTCCGCATCTGTGCATCCTGCAGTGGTCAACTCCCTGGCTGTCTTGCGAAGCCAATCATCTGCAACAATCGGCTCGGTGCTACTGGAAAACACCGGCGGATTCAACCTAAGGAAATGGGTTAAGTGATCAACAGCTGGTGGTGGTGGTGGGTTGTTGTTGTTGTTGTTCCCCTGATTCTGATTCTGGACTAGTATCTGCACCAATGCATTCTGCTGCTGGATCAACTGGGTGAGCTCCGGTGGGAAAGCAAATCCGTTGTCACGTCTCGGAGGCATCTGATGGTTTAGAAAAGATGAGAATATAGAACAGAATGAGGTCTAGAGGGAAAACACTACCCATATGCACATGAGGCAAAATTTCAATCAAAAACACTTCATTCAGACAAGCAAGGGCATACAACAGTCTATCTATCGTTACAAGAGTGCTCGGACTAATCTAGATACATGGGGGAAATTCTACTACTGCTATGGTGGTCTGCTAGAAAAACTGCTTCGATGAAGACTCCATGATATCTGCTCCAGCTTCATCAACATAGTCATCATCACTATCATCCGGGTCCGAGTCGGTGTCGTCGATGATGATGTAGTTCTCAGGACAAGTGCAATCTTCGTCTGCTCCAGTTGCTGGAAATCCCATGAACACTCTTAGCTTCTTCTTCTTCAGATCTTCACTTCTCGACTAGCGTTGCTATCTTCTCCTCGTATTCATCGCGTGTAGACTTGAGTTCTTCTTCCAGTTCCGTGATCTTGGTCATGGTCTTCTTCAGATCCATCATGCCTCCACACATCTGGTTCTCCTGGCGTCGAATGTGCTGGTTTAACTCCTGGATGAAAGCTGCAATTGATCTGTCCTTCCTGGTGCTGATCATCTCCCATTGCTCATCTCGTCGCCCACAAATCTGATAAGTAGTATCCTAAAGTTCCTTGTGGTAAACTTCTCCAATACGTCCCATGGTAATGTGGGCTGTCATGCTCTTTCCTAGGCTCCAGGTTGGTGCATCAAAGGAAAACTCTATGGGCTCAGTGACAGGCATGAACGTCCTTCCTGGAACTTGAACTTGAATCATCCAGCGCTCCTCTTTAGGTAGAGTGGCGTTGTAAGTTCTGGTGAAGCTTGGTACTCCGATCTTCAGGTACTTGGTAACTTCCTTCAGGTGTCGTCCAAAGGGTGTATCTTCATCCGGTTGCATGAACTTGTTCCTTGCATCTGCCATCCTAAAAGAGTAGAAAAGATGATGAGTCAGAAATGAGAAGAGAGAGTAGTGATCTATGGCTTTTGCTTAGTGGTCGTGTCCTACAGTCAGCGTGTGCTCTGATACCATCTTGTAGCGACCAGACCTCAAACAGTCTGATCTCTGTGCACCAGTGTCATCCCTGGATCAGTAATGCTGACACGCACAGTACTTGAAGGATTTATAACAGAGTAGCAATCACACACTTATTACATCGAATGTCTCCAAAGAGAACTTATTACAATAAATATGGCTTAAGGCCATTTAATAACGATAACAACGGAAGGCTTGGAAGATAAGTGAGTCCATCAACTCCAACGACATCACTGAGTATAGAACCACGATCCTAAAGCATCTTACTCGTCGTCTGAAAAGTCTGCAACATGAACGTTGCAGCCCGAAAATGGGTCAGCACATGGAATATGCTGGCAAAGTAACACATAGAGAGTAATGAAAGAATAAAGCTATACTACATGCATATTTGGCTGGTGGAAAGCTCTATGGTTACAGTTTTTCATAAAGCCAGTTTTTCCCTACTGCAAAGGAATAAATTTATTTAACTATCATGGTGGTTGTTAAACATTGAGAATGGTTGACAGCATTCTCAATCCCAATTAAGTAACATCATCATTAAACAAACCGAACAATATTAATTAAAGTAACATGATGAGATTCACATGATAATCCAAGTACTAGATACTCAAAACGTCCATAACCGGGGACACGACTAATCATGATTAGTTTGTACACTCTGCAGAGGTTTGCGCACTTTTCCCCACACGACTCGATCTCCTCCGTTGGTTTTCTCGCACTACATGGTGTTTGAGAAACGAATGACCGAGACATAGTCTTTCAGAAGCGCTAGCACCTTACGATGGGTAGACCTGTACACCTACTTTCCCCTACATCTGCTAGTCTACCACTGTAAGAGTTCGCACGACTTAATCAACTATGCTAGAGCCCATAATAGCATGTGGCTGCACACGGAAGTTTCTAGCATGAATAATCTTATGATCCCTTTGAGGCTGGGTGGCGGTCCAAAACAAACAGGCAATCCTGGAATACCCAGGTACCTCAATCCACCTAGATGTGTATTAAAGTTGCCACCTTAAATAAACCATTAATTAACAATCTCACATCTGTCATGGATACACTCACCCAATCCACGTCTACTAGCATAGCATGTCATAATAAGCAAACGTAGAAGTAAGTCCCAAGGGTTTGATAATAAAACAGGTAATAGGTACTACCTCATCTACTTCCCAAAACCCACATATTAATCAGATCCTAATCATGCAATTGTTTGAGGATTGACCTAATGCATAAAAACTGGGTAATAAAGAAGTATGATCAAAGTGTTACTTGCCTTGCTGATGATCCGCGAAACCTAGGGATTCGAAGTAGCAAGCGGCGCAATCCGGGTACTCTATCGCAAGCAAACAAACAAATAAGCATACAATAAGTACTCATCTAATGCCCAGGTAAAACTCAAATAAAAGCTCTAACCAGAAAGTTCAACTTAAGAACTCCTGTTTGCAAAAAGAATCAAATCGAACGAAGAAACCAAACTCAAACGACGAAAGAAATAAGCTTTGTTTACTAATCTGGACCTAAGTCAAACTTTATAGAAGCAAAAACTTGTTTGAGTAGATTATTCAGAAAGAGGGTTTTGAGACGAAACTCCAGGCGCCTGAATCACCTGATTCCGATAAACGAGCGAAAAGTTATTCTAAAATGAAAATTGGATCCAAAATCACGATCAGAAAAATCGTGGAATAAATCCGAGAAAAAGAAAAACGACAAACAGATTAACGAACGAACGTTTGTTATCTGGACCTAAGCGATCAACGCGTTCGTTAAAACGAACAAACGAGCGAACGCTCGCTAAATAACCTAAACCCGAAAAAACCGATTTTAAAAAAACGAATCTAAAAAACCCGAACGAAAACCGGCGAAAACCGAACGGTTTTCAAGGAA
>NC_057801.1:267769040-267773490 GCF_018294505.1 Triticum aestivum
GGCGGCGGCGGAGGCGGAAAGCGGCGGCGGCGGGCGCGGGGCTCGAAGTGGGCGGCGGCTAGGGTTTCGGCCCCGGGGCGGGCCGACGGCTTATAAAGGCCCGACCAGGGGGAGTCTTGGCCGGTTATGGCCCGTGGGTCGGTTCGAACTTTTTTTTAAAATATCACGCAGAAAAACAAACGAAAGAAATACTAAATGGACTCCAAAAATCCCAAAATAAAATTTTCCCGGCTTCTAAATTAAGCCGGTTTAGATGAACATTTATTTGGGCCTAAATGCAATTTTTGAAAAACACGCATTTTCCTAAATTCAAATAAAATAGCGAGAAAATCCAAAATAAAATCTTATTTGATTTTTTATTAAATCCTCTATATTTATTTATTTTGGGAAAGTCATTTTATTCCCTCTCTCATATTTTTATAATTGAAATAATTGAAGATAAAATAAATAAAATCAAATGATCCTATTTTCAGAATTTGAGAAAACTCAAAATGAAAATAACGAAATCCCCAACTCTCTCCGTGGGTCCTTGAGTTGCGAAGAATTTCTAGTATCACCGCAAAAATGCATTAAATATGATATGCAATATGATATGCATTGAAAATTTGGGATGTTACACGTATCAGAGTCAGGTCTATGCGTAGATGTTATATGCACGAGTAGAACATAAGTGAGTTGTGGGCGATAATAGTCATACTGCTTACCAGCATGTCATACTTTGATTCGGTGGTATTGTTGGATGAAGCGGCCTGGACCGACATTATGCGTATGGTTACGCGAGACTGGTTCTACCGACGTGCTTTGCACACAGGTGGCTGGCGGGTGTCCGTTTCTCCAACTTTAGTTGAATCGAGTGTGGCTACGTCCGGTCCTTATTGAAGTTTAAAGCAACACATACTTGATGAAAAATCGTTGTGGTTTTGATGCGTAGGTAAGAACAGATTTTCTCAGCCCGCAGCAGTCACGTAAAACTTGCAACAACAAAGTAGAGGACGTCTAGCTTATTTTTCCAGGGCATGTTGTGATGTGATATGGTCAAAATGTGATGAGATATAAATTGTTGTATGAGATGATCATGTTTCGTTAAAGTTATTGGTAACTAGCAGGAGCCTTATGGTTGTCTTTTTATTGCATAAGATGCAAGCGCCATGTACTTGCTTTAACTTATCGCTATGCGATAGCAATAGTTGCTCACTCACTCTACTCTGTCGCTCTGTTCTCTCCTCTCCCCTCTCCGATTCCGATCCAATCCGACACATAGTCGAGCTCCGACAGCCACTCTGGCTCCGACGCCGACGAGGAGCTGGCCCTCCGCATTGCCTTGGAGCGGTCCAAGGTGGACAACGGGGCAACTCCGGATCTGCAGTATCGCCGCAGCTCTTGCACCGGTGCATTGTGGACGGTGGAGCTTGTCCCTCCCGACTAGCGCGCGGCTCCTCCAGGGCAGCGTAGTCCGCTCCTCCCCCGCGTCGTCCCATTCCCCCGGCTACCGCTACTCCGCGCGGGAAGCGGTGGGTGCTAGTGCCCGCGCCGTCGACCCGCACGCACACTCCAAAAATTGAGGCGCGCGCCGCCCGCCGTGAGAGGTAGCAGTCTAGGGAGCGTGACGCAGCAGAGCAGCCCGTGCGCCGCCACCGCGGGATGCCGGCGAAGCCCGACGAGGGCGGGCGACCCCTCGCTTGGGTCTACCGCCGGTCGCTAACGGCGGCGGAGACGGACACTCGCCGCCTACGGCGAAAGAACACGAAGGCGCTCCGGCTTGCCATTGAGCAGTCGGAGCACGTGTTGCTGGAGGCAGCGGTGGAGGTGGCCCGGTTGGCCAAGATAAAGCGGCAGCAGGACAGGGTCGTCCGGTGGCTGACGGGCTCATTGTCCTCTCTAACGAAGAAGGCGACGACCAGAGCTCCTCCTCCTCTGACTCGGATGATCCACCACCTGCAGTCGACGCCTACAGCTACGCCGACGACCGGAAAGGCAAAGGCCCGACGAGGAAGTGGTGAATATCCGTCGTCTGCATAGTTAATTCCTAGTTATTTATGTCTCTAGTTAGAATCTGTCTGTCATCTGTGGATTATGTGAATTTTGAGTAGTTTTTGGAGATCTGTGTGTGATCTTTTGATGATCGGAATGTGCATATTTAGCTTCGTTTCATAGTCCGTGCAATGATCTACGTAATTTATCGTCACGTTGCATGGGTAGTATGGATAAGGGTATCGGATATGAAGAGTGCGGATCTGGAGAACACAAATTGAGGAGTGCCCGCGCGCGTGCGCGGGAGTTTGAGGGGCCGATTTTGCTAAGTCCGGCTGTAGATGCTCTAAAACTTGTCAAATTTTGATAGTCTGATGGCAATGTTCTGATGAGTTTGTATGGATTTAAGGTATGTGATGCATCGTTTATTTAGTTGCATGAATTTAAGATATGTTAATTGAGGTATTTGATTGTGAGAAAGGAAATTTGACGTGTGATCGATCAGTGTGTGCGGATGCGCCCAGCTTGTGTGTGGCCGATTGGGGGTTGGACTTGCCGAGCCCGGCCGTAGATGCTCTGACCATGATACAGTTGGATTACCTTGAGACGATTGTACAGTGGTGAGTTCACTCTACAGAAATCACCTCCTTTGACACTAACCCAAATGGAAACGGCGAATCCCCAGGGAACAGACACATCCCGTCGGCGCTCTCGACGGATGCCAGGCGCAAATTCTGCTGGGCTTTGCGGCTTGGGGGCACGGAACCCGGCAATCATCGTACCGGCTGACTGGCCCACACGGACACGGCAACCGAAAAGCGCGGGGGAGCACAGCACAGCCTTGATTGTTTTTTGCTTTCTTTCGCCCTTATAAACGGGCACTCGGCCGTCCATGATTAAGCAAAAACAGCACACAAGGGAAGAGAAGGGAGAAAGAAGAGACCAAAGCCACCATCGGACGCGTGTGCCCCTCCCATACCGTCACAGAGAGTGAGTGAGAGAGACGACGGTATTCAACTCCCGTGATTCCTGCGGTTCCAGGGGCGCTTCTACGCGCAAAATGGCCGAGGAGATCCTGCAAACCCCGCCACGAAAACAGCACCATCTACTACTACCAGAAGTAATTTTGCTAGCCCACGCGGCGTACGTGTGTGAGGATGTCGGTCGGTAGAAACGGTAGAGAAACCGCATCTAGGCGGATTGTTGTTGCCGCCCACCTGTCTAGGTTGGGAAAGGATTGCCCCAGTCGCGCCTTGCCCTGCTTGGACTTGGACGGCGGCAAGACAGAGGTCAAGGGGCCATGGCTTGAGACTGACGGCCCCCATGCTGCGCCTCGTGGTCGCCTGCAGCAGGGTACAAAAAACATATACTACGATTCAAAAAAAGGGTACAAAAACATCTTACTAAACTGGAACAAGTAATGTAATCATGTACTACTACTGCCAGTACTAGTTAATTACTCTGCAGTTTGGGAAAGGACCGCATTCGCAGCGGTGAACATGGCAAAAGGGCACCTAACTCGCGCCCCTGCCCTTTCAGCACATGCGCCCGGCCCCACATGCCTGTCTAGTGTACTGTAGTACTGTGCTCCCATGCCTTGCATCCTCCTCCCGTGGGTCTCTCCTCTCGATCACGCCGGAAGTGATCACGCACGCACAGGCAGCTGCGTGCGTGCGTGCGTGCGTGCGTGTGTGTGTGTGTGAACTGGTCTCTGTGGGTCGGCACGAGTTCGCTGCGGCCATGACCCATGCCGTTTTCTTTTCGCTGAGGGCGGTCATGACCCATGTCCTCCCATGTCACAACAATGCACCTGCTCCTACTCGTGCCATTAGATTCAGTTACCAATCGACCGACCGTTCACGAGAAGAAGAACACAAGGTCTTGAGTTTGTTTTTGTTCTGCAGTGTGCCTATGCCTATCTATCCCTTGTAGGCGACGAATGGCGAGCAGCACACATGCAGCCGCGCCGCATCGCGCGCGCAGGTGGAAATGGAATGGTTTTTGCAAAAAAAAAAGGGTGGAAATTGAATGGAACCCATCCGTCCCGTCCCGGTCCTGTGCCAAATCGTGGCGTGGTGGCTTCCCAAGACCCCCGATATGGACACATCACCGTGCCGCGCTCCAGCTTCCGAATCCAAACTGAGAGAGACCATAAACGAATCGTGCCGCTGTGGCAAACTAGCTAGTATCCGACGAGCCAGCGAGACGACCTCCTTGTTTGCTTGTCCCTCCTCCTCGCCCGCGGTTGCTTTCTACAACCGCTGGCCGTGCTGGTGCAGCACAGAACACAGCCACTCGCGCTCGGCCGCCGAGCCTATAAAGGGCGGTGCCCAGCCACCACCTTAATGACACTGTCATCACCAAACACGAACACAAACACAGACACAAACGAAAACCATCCCTTCCCTCTCGCCCTCCCTTCCCCTTCCTTCTCTGTCTCCTCTCGCAGTCGCAAGATCAGCGCCGCTCCCAAGAGTTA
>NC_057801.1:267773819-267785375 GCF_018294505.1 Triticum aestivum
AGAGAGAGAGAGAGAGAGAGAGAGAGAGAGAGAGAGAGAGGGATAGGAAGGAAGGAGATGGGGCTGCAATCAGTGTGCGGAGGAGCAGGGCGGTGGCGGCGAGCAGTGGCGTGGTGGGGGGCCGTCCTGGTCCTCGCCCATTTACTCAGCTGCGGCAGCGCGGGGCTCCTGGACACCAACCCGGGCTTGGCCTATAACTTCTACGCGACGACGTGCCCCAGCGCAGAGGCCACCGTCCGGAGCATCACCTGGGCGCAGGTCGCCGGCAACCAGGCCCTCCCCGGCCAGCTCCTCAGGCTGCACTTCCACGACTGCTTCGTCAAGGTCAGTTCCTCAGTTCCTGAGTTCCTTCGTTAACCTCGCCCTGCCCCCACTTCCGCTTCAGCTCTTCTCCCTTTCCCTGAGTGCCTGAGTGGAGTGGGTCTTTGCTTCCACTTCCGTCGGCGCCGTGCCCGTGCCCGTGCCCAGCCGGCCGACGCGGAAAGCGCTTCTTTTTCCCGGCAACAAATTAACTGCGGATTCCATTTCTAGCTACTCCATTCATGTTCGAACCAAGAGTCCTGGCTCGTCGCTCTAATTAAACTGGCAGATCGCCTTTCTCCCTCTGCCCAAGCAGATTTTACTGCGGGGGTTTACTTTGCTTTTGAGCTTTTTTGGGGGGCTTTTACGAGCAATAATACTGTTTTTCAACTCTCTCTCCCTCTCTCTCTCTCTCTCTCACTCATTGCTGTGGTGAGAGTGAGTGTACAAGCCAGTTTGACTGTTGATATGTACACGAGCACCTTTATGTGTACTTACGTAAGCATTACGGCGCCTTTCCGCTCGTAGCGACACAGCCAAGCAAGAAAACAAGGCGAGAAATAGTAGACTAGTGCAAGGGGAGCAAGGTGAATCTTGTCGTACAGTAATATTTTCCATGGCCAATGCGTCGCCGCTCACATGCGCTGCGCGCCCAGCTGGTGGCGCGCGACAGCTATCAAAGCTGCCGCGCCGGTACGGCGGCTGCAGGAGCAGCTTTGGCCCCTTGCGGCGGCCCCGCGCCCGCGCTCATCCAAATTTCAAACCCCAAAATGCGATCCGTGTGGCTCACAGTTTCTTTGAATGCTATGATGATAATGCAGGGCTGCGACGCGTCCATCCTGCTGGACAACGCGCAGAGCGAGAAGACGGCGCCGCCCAATGGCTCCCTCGGCGGCTACCCGGTGATCGACGCCATCAAGGCGCAGCTCGAGAAGGCCTGCCCGGGCGTCGTCTCCTGCGCCGACATCGTCGCGCTCGCCGCCCGCGACGCCGTCTCCTACCAGTTCAAGGCCTCGCTCTGGCAGGTGGAGACCGGCCGCCGGGACGGCCCCGTCTCGCTCGCCAGCAACACCGGCGCGCTGCCCTCGCCCTCCGCCGGCTTCAACGGCCTGCTGCAGAGCTTCGCCGCCAAGGGGCTCGACGTCAACGACCTCGTCGCGCTCTCCGGCGCGCACACCATCGGCAAGGCCAGCTGCTCCAGCGTCACGCCCAGGCTGTACCAGGGCAACGCCACCAGCATCGACCCCCTGCTCGACTCCACCTACGCCAAGACGCTCATGAACGCCTGCCCGAACACTCCCGCTTCCACGTCCACGGTGGACCTGGACGGCGCCACGCCGTTCAAGTTCGACGGCAGCTACTACACCAACCTGCAGAACAAGCGGGGAGTGCTCGCCTCCGACGCCGCGCTCACGCAGAACGCCGCCGCCGCGACCATTGTCAACGACCTGACCAACCCGATCAAGTTCTACGCCGCCTTCTCCATGTCCATGAAGAAGATGGGCCGCGTCGACGTGCTCACCCTCAAGAACGGACAAGGGAAGATCAGGACCAAGTGCAATGTGCCGTGAGGGTTCATCCAGGAGCGCCACACATTTTCTTGGATTTTTTTACTCTCTCCCTCTCCCTCTTATTTCATCGGCGCGGGTCAAATATATTGTGCCCGCCATGATTAAGCTCCCAGATCTATATTGATTTGTTAAGTGCTGTGCCTGAGTATGTAAGATTATTAGTCACGACATGCGTTGCATTCCTCTTGCAATCAATCAAAGAAGGTGATTCGGCACTTCTCTCTGCTCTCACTTGTCAGCCATGTCCAAGTGTCGAAATATTCAGACTAAGTGCATCTTTCTTCAGACTAGAAGAACGCCCGTGCGTTGCAACGGGGCCACATTAACTTTAAAAGTTCAATATTACGACATTGACGACCTTTTTTTACCATCAAATCCTCACACACACAGACACACACTCTCCCTCCCTCTTCCTCACTCTCTATCCCCCTCTCCCTTTCTCTCTAACACACACATATCTATCTTATTGGGTATGGGACCATAATCCATCTATTTCACACATACATGCTAGTGCATAACAATATGGATTATGTGTATTATATTTGCCACCAGAACTGAGGGAATTAATTTAATGTAAATCGACCAGCCACAGCTCCAAGAATACGCGGACGAGGTGGCTCGGGTCGGTGTCGGCGCCTTCCAGCGCCGGCCACAGGCCCGCTTCCAAGTGCACGTGCAATGCACGTCTTCACAAATATTATAACCATATGTGAGAAATCACATGCATAGAAAAGACATTCTGATAGCAATCCAAATACCATACTCAATTGAATACCTAACCCGGACAATACTCTTATTTCTATGCGCCAGGAAAAATGGAATAGCAAAGCTAAGTATGCCTACATACGCTCAAATTATATATAAGAATCTTGGGTGAACAATTGCAACAAAGCACTAAGCAGCGATAAATTTGAATAAAAAATTCATTAACTATGCAGGCAACAGGCTTGTTACAACATAGAGAGATAGGAAAATGTCACCTCCAGTAATGTAGCGCAAAGGAGTGGAACGAAGCATGAATGAGCGGTTGTCTGTTCTTCTCCATGTACATGGATCAGTAGTAGAGGCCAAGTATATAAGTACTTGACTGAACTCCACTCTTCGTGTACGGAGAGCCATGTCACCTTCTCGCCGCTGCAGCATGGGAGGACGGCTGGTTCACGTGACCCTCCAACTGGGGGATCCATGGTGGCTGACCGTCGAGCTCGAGGCAGAGAAGTTGAGGGCAGCAGTGGCGAGATCCATGCCGGCCAACCGGGCGAAGAGGAGGTCGTCGGGGAGGGACACATCGGCAAGATCCGGTCACCACGCGACCTGAAGAGCAATAGTGATCTCCACAAGCTGTAGGCCGACGGCGTGCTCCATCCCCTGCGATGGGGTGACCATGGCAGTGGCCACAGCTCCTCATGCTCGCCTCGATCTCCGCGACACACCCTGAGTGTAGGAGGCAGCAACGACCTCGACGAAATCATGGCCTCCATCCCGGAACGCATGAAGGACCTCGGCCCCGTCGCTACTCCTCCCGCCGTAGCCGCACGCGGCAGCGGACCGTGGGTAGGAGGGCAGGCGGCGTCGCCTCGGCTGACGGCAGGGAGCAGCGTTGATTTCGGGTAGGTGGCATCGCGAGGACGGCCGCGGCCGCGGGGAAGCACCCCGATCATGCTGCCAGGCCAATCCTTCTCCTCCGATCCCCTATCCCCGAAGATTGCGTCGCCGCCCCGGTCGTGTTGTTTTCATATATTATGCCATTTTTTCCTATACCTAAACAAACGCGGGCGAGCGGATGGCAGAGTTTTGGTCCGTCCTCTAAAATTGCTAAATGCACTTTTGGTGAGGATTATTGTTAATAAATGAATTCAATCATGTCGCTCTAAATAAATGGATTCAATCATGTGACTCTAATTACTTCGGATTGTTATGTGCACACTAAGCGGGGTGCAGTTAGGAAAGAAAATGTTTTCTAATTAAAGTGATTGAGTGATTTAAGGTAAGGTTAATTAATTTAGATTTGACTTTTAGTGATTGTTAGTAAAGTATGATGCGTCTTTAAAATCTTTTATTTGTTTCTTTAAAATCTATTATTTGTTTCCTAAAGAAATTTACAATAATGGAAGGTATCGGTTGATTTGGATAAGTTAGTAAATTTAGATCCGTGATTGCGTGCACGTTTGGAAAGTGCTGATTTGCAAGGAAAGAGCTGAGGGGTAAATAAACCGGTGAATAAGAAACCAGCATCGAAAAAAATCTACGATGGTTAACCTACGAAAAAAAACCGGACGAAAGTGGTGGGACGAAAAAAACTGGAAGCGAGACTACTGATGGGGTCATGTACCTAGGGTAGGGTCACAGACCTGATCTAAGTACCTTGCCCAAGGACACCCTTAGAAGAGAACACCTTCCAGTCGACCAACGAGGGACTCACTCGACTGACTTGAAGGACTCGACCTCGAAGACTCACTCGACCACCAGAAGGTCAACAGGCGCTCTGCACTGCAACGGCCTGTAATTAAGTAGACTTTATGATAGTAAAGACACTTTATGTGGGGCGTTACCAGTAACGCCCCAGACTTAACTCACCTTAAACCCTCTCCTACGTGGGCTGGCTGGGGTCCTGGCGCACTCTATATAAGCCACCCTCCTCCACAGGTCAAGGGGTTCGGCACTTTGTAACTCATATACTCATAATCCACTCGACCGCCTCCGGGCTCCGAGACGTAGGGCTATTACTTCTTTCGAGAAGGGCCTGAACTCGTACATCTCTTGTGTTTACAACCTCTCCATAGCTAGGACCTTGCCTCTCCATACCTACCCCCACTCTACTGTCAGGCTTAGAACCACGACAGTTGGCGCCCACCGTGGGGCCGGTGTTTTAGCGATTTTGTGGGGAAGTTGCGATTCTTCCGAGTACTTTCATCATGGTGGCTGCTGGAGTTTTGGTCGAGGGTCGAGAGATCCGCCTCGGCGCTCTCACCTTCATCGCCGACGACTCCGCCTGGCTCCAGGAGGCTCCACTCGACGTTGATGCGCTCCCCGTCCGCGGTGCGACGCATTTTCGCGCATGTGTCCACGGCGTTCTGCTGCGGCAACCGTCGACCCCGTATCGGTCGACTCCTCCATCGTCCACCCTCCCGGTCTCCCGCCAGCGCAAGCGCTCGGGCCGGTCGAGGCTTCAGCGGTGGGTGAGGCACGCGGTGGCTCGCCAGACGGCCACCACTCATGTTGCGGCAATCGAGCTCGACGAATCTCTCTACGGCCTGTTCGATCTGTCAACTAGCTCCGTGGAGACTGCATCCGAGTGCGATAGCAGCGATCCAGTGGCGGAAATCCTGATGGTCGACGGGCCCCGCAGTCCCCCTGGCTTCGCCCGTGATGGTGGGGCAGGCGACGGAGGCGACCCCGCACGAGACCACGAAGAGTACCAGCCCGAGCCACTCGACTCTCTGCAAAGAGAGGAACTTCGCCGCAGGAACGTGGATGCCCTGCGTACACCCATCGCAGGAGAAACCCCCGAGGCTCGCGCCTTGGAGGAGGCACGTTTGGCCAACTTGGCCGAACGCACTCGACTGGAGAATCTTCAGCGAGCACTCGACGAGCGCGCGCGGCAACGAGTTCCCGACAACAGTCGACGTCAACTCTTCCCGCCGACTCAGGTATATCGAACCCCAATCCAGAATTTAGCAGCTGCGACCCGTATAGCAGAGTCTATCCAGCCTTCTCAGTCGGAAGCTGGCAGAGGCTTGATGCAGATCAGGGATCTGCTCCGGGCAGCAGGAGATCAGAATTCGGCCGTGTCGCAGTCGCGCAACAGAATTCACAGTCGATCCGTCGCTGCGAATACGGTTCAGTCGGCTCACAGCCCCAGATCGCCTCCGCGGCGTGAAGGGCGCGAGAATCGGCGAGACCAATATGGTGACCGACTCGACCGAGATGATAGGCGTCGAGTGCCCAATTCCCCTCCGAGGGTGGGTCTTACACTCCTCGGCAGCAAGATGACAGGCGTCAGCTCAGTGCGGGGCGAAGAGTTCCAGTCGACCCCAGAGAACCAGGCTTCGACGCGCGATCCATTATCGTGCAAGGTTTGGTCGACCGGAACAGAGCCCATCGAGGTGGACTCAACAGAGATGCGCCCACAAGCAGTCGAGTGCATGTTTCTGGTCCTGAATGTTTCAGCAGAGCTATCAGAGCCGCAGTTATCCCCCCCAATTTTAGGTTGGCAACAGGAGTCAGCAAGTTCACTGGTGAGTCCAAGCCTGAAACTTGGCTTGAGGACTACCGAGTGGCGGTTCAGATTGGTGGTGGGAACGATGAGGTGGCCATGAAGCATTTGCCCCTCATGCTGGAAGGTTCTGCCAGGGCATGGTTGACTCAATTACCTCCTAGCAGCATTTACACTTGGGAAGATCTGTCCCGAGTGTTCATCAGAACATTTGAAGGAACTTGCAAGCGACCAGCTGGACTGACAGAGTTGCAAGTCTGCGTGCAGAAGACCAATGAGACTCTCAGAGAGTATATTCAGAGATGGATCACTTTACACCACACTGTGGAGAATGTGTCTGATCATCAGGCAGTCTGCGCCTTTAAAGATGGCGTCAAGAACAGAGAATTAAGTTTGAAATTTGGTCGAACCGGTGACATGACCTTGAGTCGGATGATGGAGATTGCTACCAAGTACGCCAACGGCGAAGAAGAAGACCGACTCCGAAGCGGCAAGCACAAGCCGATCCAGTCGGAAAAAGGAAACACCAGTCGGAAATAGAAGCGGAAGGCTGAACCGGCAGCTCCTAGAGAGGCTCTGGCCGTGACTCAAGGAAAGTTTAAAGGGAAACCAAAAGGATCCTGGAACCCTAAGAAGGTGAAGGATAAAGAAGGGAACGACGTGATGGATATGCCATGTCACATCCACACGAAGAAAGACGAAGAGGGGAATATCATCTACCCGAAGCACACCACTCGCCAATGTCGACTCCTGATCCAGCAGTTTCAGGGAAAACAGTCTAAGGACAAGGAGAAGGAGTCGGACAAGGCCGAAGACAAGGAGGATAGTGAGGGAGGATATCCGCATATCAACTCCACTCTGATGATCTTTGCAGATGTGGAAAGCAAGAGTCGATTGAAAGTCATTAACCGAGAAGTGAACATGGTTGCCCCAGCAAAAGCAAATTATCTGAAATGGTCCCAAATACCCATCACATTCGACCAATCTGATCACCCGACTCATATTGCCACCCCTGGGAGGCAAGCTTTGGTGGTCGATCCAGTTGTCGAAGGCACTCGACTGACAAAAGTGCTGATGGACGGTGGAAGCGGGCTGAATTTGTTGTATGCAGACACACTGAAAGGAACGGGCATTCCGATGTCCCGGCTGAGCACTAGTAACATGAGCTTTCATGGAGTTATACCAGGGAAGAAAGCCGAGTCACTCGGCCAAATAGCTCTGGACGTGGTGTTTGGTGATTCGAAACATTTTCGCAAAGAAAAGTTGACGTTTGAGGTCGTGGATTTTCAGAGTGCATATCATGCCATTTTGGGGAGACCAGCTTACGCACGGTTCATGGCTCGACCATGTTACGTGTACCTCAAATTGAAGATGCCTGGCCCCAAAGGAGTGATCACTGTCACCAGTGATCGGAAAAAGGCAGAAGAGTGCTTTCAGAAGGGCTCAAAGATTGCCGATTCCCAGGTGACAGCGGTCGAGTTCGAGGAATACAAGCAAAACGCAGATCCGAGTGACTTGCTACGATCCAAGAAACCCGCCACAGAGTCTGCATTTCAGTCGTCCGGTGAGACGAAGCCTGTTCACATTCACCCGACCGACCCCGATGCCGCCCCGACCCGCATCTCCACAACACTCGACCCAAAATAGGAAGAAGCGCTCATCCAGTTCCTCCGTGAGAACTGGGACATTTTTGCATGGAAGCCCGCTGACATGCCAGGTGTTCCCAGGGGACTGGCTGAGCATCGCCTAAGAGTTGACTCATAAGCAAAACCAGTCAAAGAGCATCTTCGGCGGTCCGCCGTCCAGAAGAGAAAAGCCATTGGTGAGGAAGTGGCTCAACTGTTGGCGGCAGGATTTATCCGAGAGATATACCACTCCGAGTGGCTCGCTAATGTCGTCATGGTTCCTAAGAAGGACAAGTCGCTCCGAATGTGCATTGATTTCAAGCACATCAACCGGGCCTGCCCGAAAGATCATTTTCCTCTCCCTCGCATAGATCAAATTGTTGACTCGACCGCGGGATGCGAGAGATTATCTTTTCTAGATGCCTATTCCGGGTACCACCAGATCCGTCTGTACGGACCCGACGAGGTAAAAACAGCTTTCATCACTCCATTCGGGTGCTTCTGCTATATCACCATGCCGTTCGGCCTCAAGAATGCCGGAGCCACATTTATGCGAATGATTCAGAAGTGTCTACTCACTCAAATCAGTCGGAATGTGGAAGCATATATGGATGATATCGTTGTCAAATCACGAAAAGGTTCCGACCTGCTCGCTGATCTCGCCGAAACATTTGCCAACCTCAGAAGGTATGATATCAAGCTCAATCCATCAAAGTGCACATTTGGAGTTCCTGGTGGCAAGTTACTCGGTTTTCTCGTTTCCGAACGGGGAATCGACGCTAATCCAGAGAAGATCGGCACTATTCTCCGAATGAAACGCCCTGTGCGAGTGCACGATGTCCAGAAGCTTACTGGATGCTTGGCCGCATTAAGTCGATTCATCTCACGACTCGGTGAAAAGGCATTGCCTCTTTACCGACTGATGAAGAAGGCAGACAAGTTCGAGTGGACTCCAGAAGCTGATGCAGCGTTTGCCGAGCTAAAAGCTCTGTTCTCCACCCAGCCGGTGCTTGCTGCTCCAATCAGCAAAGAGCCTCTGTTGCTCTATATCGCAGCCACAGGACAAGTCGTCAGTACTGTGCTTACGGTCGAGCGGGAAGAAGAAGGAAAAGCTCTCAAAGTTCAGCGCCCAGTGTATTATTTGTCTGAAGTCTTGACTCCATCCAAGCAGAGATATCCTCATTATCAGAAGCTTGTGTATGGAATATACATGACCACAAAGAAGGTTGCTCATTACTTCTCTGATCATTCCATCACAGTCGTCAGCGACGCTCCACTATCAGAGATTTTGCACAACAGAGATGCAACTGGTCGAGTGGCCAAATGGGCGATTGAACTTCTTCCCCTTGATATCAAGTTTGAGGCAAAGAAAGCCATTAAGTCCCAGGCAATAGCAGATTTCCTCGCCGAGTGGATTGAACAGCAGCAGCCGACTGAAGTTCACTCGGAGCATTGGACCATGTTCTTTGATGGCTCTAAGATGTTGAATGGTTCCGGTGCTGGGGTTGTCCTGGTTTCCCCCAGAGGAGATAAGCTCAGATATGTGCTCCAGATTCACTTTGATTCCTCCAACAATGAGGCAGAATATGAGGCCCTCTTATATGGGTTGCGCATGGCCATTTCACTCGGCGTCCGCCGCCTGATGGTCTATGGCGACTCGGATTTAGTGGTCAACCAAGTGATGAAGGAGTGGGACGTGAGAAGCCCAGCCATGACTGGATACTGCAGTGCAGTGAGGAAGCTGGAAAAGAAGTTCGAGGGGTTGGAGCTCCATCATATACCCCGACTGAAAAATCAAGCAACTGATGATCTAGCAAAGATAGGTTCCAAGAGAGAAGCCATTCCGAGTGGTGTGTTCTTGGAGCATATACACACTCCGTCAGTCAAAGAAGATCCTTTCACCGAAGAAGCTCCACAGCCCAAGAGTGCCACAGATCCGACTGAGGTTGAAGTCCCAGCGGTGGTCGACTTGGTCATGGAGGTCTTGGTGGTCATTCCCGACTGGACAGTTCCATATATCGCGTATATCCTGAGAAAAGAGCTTCCGGAGGATGAGGAAGAGGCTCGATAGATCGTCCGTCGATCTAAGGCCTTTACCGTAATCAAAGGACAATTATACAGAGAAAGCGTGACTGGAGTTGGTCAGAAGTGCATAACACCAGAAGAAGGTCGACTCATCCTCAATAATATCCACTCGGGGACCTGTGGTCATCATGCGTCCTCTCGGACCATCGTGGCCAAAGCATACCGAGCCGGGTTTTACTGGCCAAAGGCGAATGAGATGGCAAAGGAGATAGTGGATAAGTGCAAGGGATGTCAGTTCTACTCGAATATGTCGCACAAGCCTGCATCGGCTCTGAAGACCATCCCACTCGTCTGGCCTTTCGCAGTATGGGGGTTGGACATGGTCGGTCCTTTGAGAACAGGACGAAGCGGCTTCACGCATGTACTGGTGGCAGTCGACAAGTTCACCAAGTGGATCGAGGCTAAACCAATCAAGAATCTTGACACCGGTACTGCTGTTAGCTTCATCAGGGAACTAATATTCAGATATGGAGTCCCGCACAGCATCATTACGGATAATGGATTGAACTTTGACTCGGAGGAATTCAGGGATTTCTGTAATTCTCAAGGCACACGGGTCGACTACGCTTCAGTCGCCCATCCGCAGTCGAATGGACAAGCAGAGCGAGCCAATGGCCTGATTCTCAAGGGATTAAAACCCCGACTGATGCGTGATCTCAAGCATGCAGCTGGAGCTTGGGTCGACGAACTTCCCTCGGTGCTTTGGGGACTGCGGACCACACCTAATCGGTTGACTGGAAGAACTCCATTCTTCTTGGTCTACGGAGCTGAAGCAGTCTTGCCGAGCGATCTTCTCCACAATGCTCCTCGAGTTGAAATCTACAACGAAGCAGAAGCTGAACAAGCGCGGCAAGATGCAGTCGACCTTTTAGAGGAAGAAAGGGAGATGGCTCTGATCCGGTCGACCATCTACCAACAAGATTTGCGTCGTTTCCACGCCAGAAATGTGAGAGGTCGAGCCTTCCAGGAAGGAGATTTGGTTCTCCGAGTGGATCAGCACAAACCACACAAGCTTGCTCCTTCTTGGGAAGGTCCCTTCATTGTCAACAAGGTTCTCCACAACGGGGCGTACCGTCTTTACAACGTCGAGCATAATATCGACGAGCCCCGAGCTTGGAACGCGGAACTACTCCGCCCATTTTACACTTAAGGTTTATCACTCGGATGAGTTGCAATAAAGTACTTCTGTAGTTCATGGACCTCAAAATAATAGTGTCATAGTTCCTCCATAATTTTTGTCACTTTTTATTTTTGTCCAATAAAATTCCCCCTCAGTGGGTGACTTAGCCGCGAATTCGTTTCGCCTAAGTTTGTAAAAATCCTACCGAGTGGTGAGCCAGACTCCCACTCGGAGGCTTAGCTGCGAATCCGTTTCGCCTAAGTTATTGAAATCCTACTGAGTGGTAAGCCAGACTTCCACTCAGAGGCTTAGCTGCGAATCCGTTTCGCCTAAGTTATCGAAATCCTACCGAGTGGTAAGCCAGACTTCCACTCGGAGGCTTAGCTGCGAATCCGTTTCGCCTAAGTTATCGAAATCCTACCGAGTGGTAAGCCAGACTTCCACTCGGGGGCTTAGCTGCAGCCCTGTGCTCGCCTAAGTTATAAAAATCCTACCGAGTGAAGAGCAAACCTCTCACTCGGGGGCTTAGCTGCAGTCCAAGAACTCGCCTAAGTTATCGAAATCCTACCGAGTGAAGAGCAAACCTCTCACTCGGGGGCTTAGCTGCAGTCCAAGAACTCGCCTAAGTTATCGAAATCC
>NC_057801.1:267785464-267809120 GCF_018294505.1 Triticum aestivum
GTGAAGAGCAAACCTCTCACTCGGGGGCTTAGCTGCAGCCCTGTGCTCGCCTAAGTTATAAAAATCCTACCGAGTGAAGAGCAAACCTCTCACTCGGGGGCTTAGCTGCAGCCCTGTGCTCGCCTAAGTTATCGAAATCCTACCGAGTGAAGAGCAAACCTCTCCCTCGGAGGCTTAGCTGCAGTCCAAGCACTCGCCTAAGTTATCAAAATCCTACCGAGTGAAGAGCAAACCTCTCACTCGGAGGCTTAGCTGCAGTCCAAGCACTCGCCTAAGTTATAAAAATCCTACCGAGTGGTAAGCCGGACTTCCACTCGGAGGCTTAGCCGCAGCCCAGTGGTCGCCTAAGTGGACTAAGGAATAAGCCGAGTGCAGTAAAGGCGCCCTGCTTTGAACCTGCAAAAGACATTTCGAGCCAAAAGCAATCATATTCAAGCACCAAATTCAAGTTCGAATCGATATCTAAAGGAGCCGAAAGTGCTCAGGCGTTAAGCACGTTAAGGTTTATCGGTTACAATTCCACTCGGCATACCGAGGCAAATTTAAGCGTCGAGCTAGAAGAAGTTTTTCACTCCTCCTGTGGAGGGCTGGAAGGTGCAACAAACTCATCAAGATCAATTCCGTCTGCGATCCGAGTGGCAGCCGCAAGGAAATTTTCCATAAAGGACCTGAAGTCGTGTTTCTTGGTGTTGGCCACCCGGAGGGCCGCTAGCTTCTCTTCTCGCGCATCTTTGCAGTGGACTCGGGCCAGACACAAAGCAACATCTGCACCGCACCGAGCCGAGGACTTCTTCCATTCCTGCACTCGACCAGGGTGTTCAAGCGAGCCATCATCGACTCAAGGTCATTCTGAAGTGTCTCCCCGGGCCAGAGCGTCGAGTCGATGCGAGATGTGGCGACCTTCAGCCTTGCGAGATAGTCCACGACAGCTGCAACACGGGACTCCAGTCGGAAAACATCCATGGCAACTTCGTCGTTCACCGGAGAATTGACGGGGTCGAGGTTTGGCTCCAGCCGGCTAGTTTCTTCTTCAAAGTTTTGGCAAAATTCTGCAAAGACGATCACTGAGTCAAAGGAATGGTCGAATGGAAAAACCATGATTGGAAATGATTACCGAGCATAGAGGTTTACCTTCAAGCATAAGAAACAGCTTCTTGGCAAGACCACTCAGGAAGGCCTCCAGATCATTTTTCTTCCCAGTCAACTTACTGACTTGGTCGGTCAGGGCAGCTTTATCAGTTTTCAGTCGACTGACCTCCTTGTTGGCGATCCCAAGAGCAGCTTTCAGATTGGTATTGTCTTGTTCAAGCTTGGTGACTGAAGCTAACTTCTCGTCAGCAAGCTTGATCTTCTCAGCTAGTTCAAGGTCTTTCTTCTGTTGGGCGTCCCTTACCTTACCTGCAAGTTACAGCAAGATCAGATTTTGAAACAAACAAGGGGAAAAGCAGTCGTCAGGGTCTCACCAAACATACCTTCGGTCTCGTCCTTTGCCTTCGTCAGCTTCTCCTGAACCAGCTTCAAGTTCAGCTCGAGTTGAGTGTGCTTGTTTTCCAGCTCAGAGTAGCGAGCCACAAGATCACAGGAGTTCTGCGAAGAACCAATCGACTAAATGTCAAATATAATTCACTTCCGAGTGAAAAAGGAAAAATCACACGTTTCTATGACTACAGCCGAATACAAGCATTCGACCGTAGTCTCGGGGACTACACCCAGTGGGTGCACTCAGCGTGCCCCCACTAATCCTATTGAAGATAGAGTCGACCAGTCGACCTCAAAAAAAAGAGCGATGTATTCTTTAAGACTGTAATCGACTGCAAGCAGTCGACCACAGTCTCGGGGACTACACCCAGTGGGTGCACTCAGCGTGCCCCCACCGGTTTGCGAAATCCAGTCGACATAGTCGAATGACGGAAAGATTGAAATTATAAAGCCTAAGGCCGACTGCCAGCAGTCGACCTTAGCCTTGGGGACTACACCCAGCGGGTGCACTCAGCGTGCCCCCGCTAACACGGAGTTTAAATCGACACACCCAGTGGGTGACTACTATAAATTCTGGAAAGGAAAAGTTTTTGGTAGCGTATCCTAACAGAACAAATGGTGGTCGACTGACCTGAACATTGCGTTGGAGGGCGGAACTGGCGTCGTAAGCTGCCTGGCTCGCATCCCGGATGGTCTTCAACTGCTCCATCATGATTCCTGCTTGGCGTATCGCCTCCTTCGCCGCGCTAGCTTGGTCCTCTGGGACGTGGTGCATCGTGAAGAGGGAGGGCTGCGGGGCACTCGTCAGTGGATCTGCGAACGACACGGTGTGTCGAGTGGTGTTCTCTTCCTCCGCAATCAGAGTCTCAGGCGCCGTCACATCTTGGGGCAGCTTGCTGGCGGACGCTTTCCTACTCTTTCTGCGCTTCAGTGGTTCCTCATCCTCATCATCATCAGGGAGAGTGATAACAACATTGGGTGGAGCTACAGAGAAGAATCAGGATTAGAGATCATGAGTCAGTCGACTAAAGACGGCGTTAAGAATATAGTACCTGGTTTTGAGGTTGCTGCGTCCTCCATCTCTTGGTCATCAGCCCGGGCTGAGGTCTCAGAAGTAGCAGCACTGCAACTCCAAAGAATCAGTCGACTAACTTCAGCGTCAACCGGAGAGAAAGTTCACACAAAATAAGAAGACTTAAGCAGCATGATTACCCTGATATGGTGGGGATGGACACCTTCATCTTCGGCAGGAGCTTGGTCGCCTTTGACGGAGCTGCCCTGGGCTGTTTCGGCGCCTTTTCAGTCGGCGCCGGAGAGGTGGTCCGAGGGCGCTTGGTCGACTGAGCAGCGGTCGCAACTCCCTTGCCACGTTCAGTCGAAGGGTCGTGGACAAGCTTCGACCGCCTTTCTGAGCGCGGTGGTACGACCTCCTCCTCCTCTTCTTCCTCCTCTTCACCGTCATCTTCATCATCGTCATCATCATCTTCGGCAACGTCCGAGTCCCATTCCTCCTCCTCCTGGCTCTCGCCCCCACTCGCCTCACCCTCCTCAGTCGGGGCTTGTGCTCCATTGGGCATCGAGTACAACTCGGTGAGGGCCTGGTAGACATCAAGACAAGGATCAATCGACCAATTGGCAGAATAAACAGAAATGAATATGACAAGAACACAGTGGAGAGCAGAGCAGGCATACCTTGTTTGGATCACTATTGTGGTCGAGTGGAGGGATCCTTCTGGCTCCGCGTGGGTTATCCTTGTTTCCGGTAACGGCGGCCATCCATCTTTCCAGAGTGACATCGTCGACTGCTTCTGGATGGACTCGGGTCTCGTCTTCAGTCCCACAGTACAACCACATGCAGTGGCTCCGGAACTGAAGAGGCTGGATACGACGCCTAAGGAAAACCTCCAGGAGATCCATGCCCGTCACTCCCTCCCGAACCAACTGTACCACGCGCTCCATCAACATCTTCACGTCAGCTTTCTCCTCCGGAATCAACTTCAGAGAGGAGGGCTTGTTCACTCGGTCCATGGTAAACTGAGGGAGTCCACTCGACTGCCCCGGCGTCGACTGGTCCTGGCAGTAGAACCAGGTCGACTGCCAGCCTCTGACTGACTCGGGAAAAGTCATGGGCGGGAAGGTGCTCTTATTCCTCACCTGGATCCCCAGGCCCCCACACATTTGGACGACTCGGGTTCTTTCGTCGCCTGGGCTCGCCTTCTTCACGGTCTGAGAGCGACACGTGAATATATGCTTGAACAAGCCCTAGTGCGGTCGACAGCCCAGAAAACCCTCACACATGGACACGAACGCGGCAAGATAGGCGATAGAATTTGGGGTAAAGTGGTGGAGCTGCGCTCCAAAGAAGTTCAAGAAACCACGGAAGAAAATACTCGGTGGCAAAGAAAATCCACGATCAACATGGGTGGCCAAGAGCACGCACTCACCCTCTTCTGGCTGGGGCTGCCACTCCTTCCCCGGGAGTCTCGCAGCTCCATGGGGGATCAAGCCCTCGTTGGCCATGTCGAGGAGGTCTTTCTCTGTGATGGTCGACCGGATCCAATCTCCTTGGACCCAGCCCTTCGGCAGGCGGGATCTGGACGAAGACCCGCCGCGGCTGGTGGATCTCCCCTTCGCCTTCTCCGTCGCCGACGCCTTCTTCGCGCGTTCCAGCGCCGCCGTCTTCTCCTTGGCCATGGTTGCCGGTGAGACGCGCGAGGGAAAGTTGTGCGGAGGCGAGAGCGAGCGCGCTGGACGGAGACGAAGGGAGCAGGGAGAGAGAATGCTGAGGCACAGTACAAAAAACCCTCGCCGGGCGCATTTATAAGGTCCCTTCCGAGTGGATGACAGGTGGGCCCGGTCGATCTAATCATATCCAGGAACAATTATGCAGGCGGGATACGTGGCGAAGAAAGCGGCGCGGAGATCGAGGCGTCTATGTCCCGTCCCATCCGAACGCCGCGGTCCGCTCCACTTCGCGCGCGTCCCCAAATTTCGCATCCCGCGGAATCCGCGAACGGCAGATCGGTCTGTCAGACGTGGGGTTTCCTGCGATCCGTCGCTCGGAGATCGTCGAAGCCCGAAAGATCACTCGACGAAAGAAGAGAATGGATCGAGTCGACTGAAGATAAGTTGCTCACTCTCGACGAAGAGATTCTTTGGTCCAGAACAACGCACGACCAGTGTGCAAAGGTTAATCGGAAACAACATCAACTCCTTCCTCACTCGAAGCCTCAATCCATTCGGGGGCTAATGATGGGGTCATGTACCTAGGGTAGGGTCACAGACCTGATCTAAGTACCTTGCCCAAGGACACCCTTAGAAGATAACACCTTCCAGTCGACCAACGAGGGACTCACTCGACTGACTTGAAGGACTCGACCTCGAAGACTCACTCGACCACCAGAAGGTCAACAGGCGCTCTGCACTGCAACGGCCTGTAATTAAGTAGACTTTATGATAGTAAAGACACTTTATGTGGGGCGTAACCAGTAACGCCCCAGACTTAACTCACCTTAAACCCTCTCCTACGTGGGCTGGCTGGGGTCCTGGCGCACTCTATATAAGCCACCCTCCTCCACAGGTCAAGGGGTTCGGCACTTTGTAACTCATATACTCATAATCCACTCGACCGCCTCCGGGCTCCGAGACGTAGGGCTATTACTTCTTCCGAGAAGGGCCTGAACTCGTACATCCCTTGTGTTTACAACCTCTCCATAGCTAGGACCTTGCCTCTCCATACCTACCCCCCACTCTACTGTCAGGCTTAGAACCACGACAACTACCAACTGCTCCATTAGGAGTAGAGATAATGATTCACTGGATCCAACGACCATGCACGCTTCGCTTTTAAACCCCTCTACTTTTTGGTAAATGCCGCTTTATTACTTAAAAGTTTAAGCGTTACATCCGGCCTCATAACTAAAATAACACAACCAAACCAAGTCAAGAATGAAAAAAACAAGAAATACAAGAAATTATGAGTCTAGTATGACGCCTAAAATGTAGGAGCGACATCTTTTCTTGAATCCGGGAACATAGTACGAATTTTGATCAAAGAGCATTTGATGCCACATGAATAATAAAGGAATTGCACAAAGTTCGAGTTGATGAGAAGTCACCCTTAAAATGAAGTGCAAAGGAATCCTTTGATTTTTTTCCCAAAGGATTTCAATCATCCAAATCCTATGAGAATCCTTCCAATCAAAGGAGGCCTTACTTGTTAATCCAAAATCCCAAAGGATATAATCCTGTTAAAGCCAATATACTTAGTCAATGTCCTCCTAGCGTCCCCTCCTCCTAGCGTCCCCTCCTCCTAGCGTCGCTGGCCATTCTGGCCGTGGCGGCACCAGCCATCGCCGTCGCCTGCTCCGGGCCCTGGCTCCACTTCACGGCATGAGTCAGCCGCGCTTGCATGGGTCTAGCTCAGGCGGTAGTCAGCGTGTGGCATCACCTGCATCCTGCTCGAGGAAGGTGTTTTCAGGGACCTTATCTTGCTTGGCGCCCATTAGGGCGATGATATCGGTGGACTGGTTACTATCTCGGGGGATGTGATGAAATTCGAGCACCTCGAACCTGGCCAAGATTCTTAAAACGACATTCCTATAAGCTGCCATCTTCGGGTCTTTTGCATTGAACTCGCCATTTACCTGAGAGATGGCAAGGTTGGAGTCTCCACGGACCTCGAGGCGTTTGACGCCCATTGAGACTGCTATCCGGAGTCCGTGCAAGAGGGCTTCGTATTCGGCCGCATTATTTGAGTCGGTGTACATAATTTGTAACACGTATCGAATGCTAGCTATCGCCTATTGGCGATGTAAGCACTACTCCAGCCCCTAGGCCAGCAAGCATCTTTGAACCGTCAAAGTACATGGTCCACTATGAATATGTGTTGTACTCTCTAGGGAGTTCAGCCTTTGTCCATTCGGCTACGAAGTCTGCCAGCACCTGAGATTTAATAGCTCGGCGTGGCCGGTATGTTATTTCAAAGGGTAGGAGCTCTATGGCCCACTCGGCTATATGCCCTGTTGCATCCCGGTTGTTAATTATGTCGCTTAGGGGGGCGTCGGATGCCACGATTATCGGGCACTCTTGGAATTAGTGCCGAAGTTTTCATGACGCCATAAAGACGGCGTAGGCTATCTTTTGATAGTGCATGTAGCGTGTCTTGCACAGGGTTAAGACCTCGGAGACGTAATAGACGGGCTTTCGGACTTGGAACTTGTGGCCCTCCATGTCTTGTTAGACCATGAGTACTGCATTGATGACCTGGTTTGTGGCCGAGATATACAATATCATCGGCTCACGTATGCCTAGTGCTGCCAAGATGGGGTTTGTGGCAAGGAGGGCTTTAATGTCTTCTAAGTCCGTCATTGTCTCCTCGGTCCATTTGGAAGTCTTTGTTTCAGTAGCCTGTACATGGGTAAAGATTTTTTTCCCCGAGTCTTGAGATGAAGCGACTTAATGCCGCCACGTACCATGCTTGTTTTTGAACATGTTTGAGCTCGGTTGGCACCTCTAGACACGATGAAACCGAGGAGCTTGCCTGCTGGTACACCGAAGACACATTTCTCTAGGTTGAGTTTAATTTGATATTCCCGCAGGCTGGCGAATGTATCGCGGAGGTTGTCGACCAAATGCCTGACGTGTTTAGGTTTGAGAACCACATCGTCGACCTAGGCCTCGACGGTTTTTCCGATGTATATTTCTAGGCATGTTTGGATCATGCGCTGGTACATAGCACCAGCGTTCTTCAGCCCAAAGGGCATTATGTTGAAGCAAAACACCCCGTAGGGCGTGATAAATGTTGTTGCAACCTGGTCGGATTCCTTCATCTTTATTTGACGATATCCTGAGTAAGCATCTAGAAAGCACAGCGAATCATGTCCAACTGTGGTGTCCACAATGTGATCAATGCGTGGTAATGGGAAGGGGTCCTTGGGGCAAGCCTTATTGAGGTCTTTGAAATCGACGCATAGGCGCTAGGACCTATCCTTCTTCGGTACCATGACGAAATTGGTAAGCCATTCGGGGTGTTTTATGTCTCGTATGAATCCAGCCTCAAGAAGTTTCGGCAGTTTCTTGCCCATTGCTTGACGCTTGGGCTCGGAGAAGCGCCGAAGTGCTTACTTGACGGGCTTGTAGCCCTTTAAGATATTCAAGCTGTGCTCGGGGAGTCTGTGGGGTATTCCTGGCATATCCGAAGTATGTCAGGCAAATATATCCCAATTTTCCCTAAATAAATTATGTAGGGCATCGTCAATCTCCGTCTCGAGATTTGCCCCAATTGACACCGTTTTAGCTGGGTCCGTGGGGTGTATTTGAAATTTGATTGTTTCATCAGCTAGCTTGAATGAGGTCGACTTCAACCGCTTGTCGAGGATGACATCGTCCGAATTGACTTCAGCTCGTAGTAATATAAGTTCCTCAGTCGCGAGGGCTTCAGATAGGGATTGTAGGGCGAGTGACGCCGTTTTATTTTCAGCTCTGAGTGCTTCATCAGGGTCGCTCGAGATGGTGATGATCCCTTTTGGGCCCGGCGTTTTGAGGTTCATGTAGCCGTAGTGTGGGACTTCTTGGAACCTTGAAAAGGCATCCCGCCCCAGGAGAGCGTGATACCCGCTCTTGAAAGGGGCAATATGGAACGTTATCTCTTCAGATCGGTAATTATCTAGTGATCCGAAGACCACGTCCAAGGTGGGTTTTCCCCTACAACGTGTTTTTCGCCTCGGTATTATACCTTTAAAGGTGGTTTGGCTCTGTTCGATGCGCGATTTATCGACTTGCATCCTACCCAGAGTGTGTATATTAGGTTTAAGTTGATGCCTCTGTCAATGAGCACTTTCCGAAGGCGATAACTGCCCACAGTTGGGTCAAGGACCTGTACGGCGGGGCACCTATTCAGGGTGGACCTGGCTGATCTTTATGATCAAAGGTGATTGGCATGTCTATCCACGCACCCTGGGATGGTACCTGTCGGATAGAATTGACTTCCTGGAGAGCCCGCTTGCGCCGATTATTGGACGTAAAGGTTTCATAGATCATCAGGACCTCGCCATCGCCCTAGGACTCTTCTACATGCCTGGGCGTGCCAGTGAGGAGGGTTAGGCCTCCTTTGGCCACTAATATGTCTCCAACGTATCTATAATTTTTGCTTGTTTCATGTTGTTATATTATCATTCTTGGATGTTTTACAATAATTTTATAGCAACTTTATATCATTTTTTGGGACTAACCTATTGACATAGTGTCCAATGCCAGTTGCTGTTTTTTGCTTGTTTTTTACTTCGCATAAAATCAATACCAAATGGAGTCCAAACGCAGCGAAACTTTTTGGAGATTTTTTTCTGGACAAGAAGACACCTATTGAGCCAAAGAAGTACCAGAGGGGGGCTCCGAGGGGAGCACAACCCACCTGGGCATGCCTAGGGGCCCAGGCGTGCCCTGGTCGGTTGTGCCCACCTTGGCCGCCTCCTGCACCGCCTTTTTCCTCTATAAATACCCATAAAATCCAAAAACCCTAGGGGAGTCGACGAAACACAATTCCAGTCGCCGCAAGTTCCAGAACCACCAGATCCATTCTAGGCACCATCATGGAGGGGTTCATCATCCTCATTGGTGCCTCTCCAATGATGCGTTAGAAGTTCATTTTAGACCTACGGGTCCGTAGTTAGTAGCTAGATGGCTTCCTCTCTCTCTTGATTCTTAATACAATGGTCTCTTGTAGATCTATTTGATGTAACTCTTTTTGCGGTGTGTTTGTTGGCATCCGATGAACTTTGAGTTCATGATCAGATCTATTTTATCCGTGAAAGTTATTTGAGTCTTCTTTTGATCTCTTATATGCATGATTGCTTATAGCCTCATATTTCTTCTTCGAATCTTTGGTTTAGTTAGGTCGACTAGATTGATTTTTCTTGCCATGGGAAGAGGTGCTTTGTGATGGGTCCGGTCGTGCGGTGTTCTTTTTCGGTGACAGAAGGGTAGCAAGACACGTATTGATCATTGCCATTAATGATAACAAGATAGGATCTATTCCTACATGAATAGATCTTGTCTACATCATGTCATCGTTCTTATTGCATTACTCCATTTCTCTACGAACTTAATACACTAGATGCATGCTGGACAGCGGTCGATGTGTGGAGCAATAGTAGTAGATGCATGCAGGAGTCAGTCTACTAATCTTGGACGTTATGCCTATATAATGATCATTGCCTGGACATCGTCATAATTATTTGAAGTTCTATCAGTTGCCCAACAGTAATTTGTTTACCCACCGTATCATGTTTTTCTGGAGAGAAGACACTAGTGAAATCTACGCCCCCCGGGTCTATTCTTCTTCATATTTGCCTTCTGATCTATTATTTGCCACTTTTATTTTCAGATGTATATTTCCAAAAACCCCAAAATACCTTACTGCACTTTTTATTTGCATCTTTTATTTCGCTTTTTATCGAGATCTATTTATCCATTCTACCACAAACTTATCTATCTTTTTACTGTGGAGGGATTGACAACCCCTCTTACGCGTTGGGTTGTGAGTATTTGTTCTTTGTGTGCAGGTACCGTTTATATAGCGTTGCTTGGTTCTCCTGCCGGATTGATACCTTTGTTTCATAACTGAGGAAAATACCTACAATAGTTGTGATGCATCATCCCTTCCTCTTTGGGCAAATACCGACGTAGTTCTAGCGATATCAAAAGGAATTTCTGGCGCCGTTGCCGGGGAGACATCATCAACATCTATCAGGTTCCTAATCACAAATCTCATATCCTTGCAATTTACATTATTTGGCATTTGCCTCTTGTTTTCACCTCCCCCACTTCACAAAAAATTGCCATTTTATTCGCCCTCTTTTTCATTCGTCTTTTTCTCGTGAGATCTCTTATTTTGCTTGAACTTGTCATCATGAGTGATTTTGGTATGGCAGAAACAGATGATGGCATGACTCCTAAAATTGGACAATCTGGCAATCTGGATACCAAAACTTTTGTTTTGGGGCAAGGGAACGTTACTGGAAAAGAACATATCCAAGAATTTTTCAACTGTGTTGGCTTGATGATGCTCCTATACTTAAAAGAACTAAACCTTATGTGGAAGCTATATCAACACTAGTTCTGAAACTTGAAAATAGATTTATCCGTACCCAGCCTAGCTTGCAAAGATTGTTTTATGAGCTACCATCCATAAAATATCCTAAAGCTAAAAAGATAGCTATCTAAGTTCTTGTGAATGAATTTGATTACATAATATGGGAAGCTAGGGAAATCTTTGATTTTTATGGTATGAGTGTCATAGCCCTAGAATATTGTTTGTAGATAGTTGCATCTTCATCCAGGCATCATATTTAAATTTCTGAAACATGAATTGAGGATTGTTGAAGCCTCAAAACTTTAATTAAAAGCAGGGCAAAAGAACCCTGGAAAATGCATTCAATGATTCCAAAATGGCCTTAACTAATGTTGGTTATATTTTGGCCAGGGTTTTACACCAAACCAAAAATAATGAACATTTTGAGGAATATTTTGAGCATTGAATTTAAATCATATTCTATTTGAATTTGGAATTATATTCATAATATATAATGAATATATTTTCAAATGACCTGAGATATTTTTTTGTATTTGTGAAAAAGTCCATCAAGTGACTTAAAATATCCAGGGGAGTTTTGGCACTATTTTCAAATTTGTTTGAATTTGAATTCAGTGGCAACTAAATAAGAAAAACAAAACAGAACAGAAATAAGAGAGAGAGAGAAGGACTTACCTGGCGCTCACCGAAGCCCACCTGGACAGCCCAACACTGTGCAGCCCAACCACCAGGGGGCATGCCTGTCTTCTTCCCGTGCCAGCGCACGAAGCAGCTCGGTGGCGAGCACCGCCACCGCGCTTGGCCACCTCCTGCCTGGTTGCCTCCCTCCTCGACGCCCGGAGACGCCATGCGCATCCCCGACCCCCTCTCACTTCTCCCTCGCTCTCTGGACCTCCCTCCCCCTCGCTCCTCTGCTTCCCCTCCTGCGACCGAATGGAGCCCGTCGCCGCCGACCAGCGCTCGCGCGGCCACAGCCACCGTCTCGCCTCCCCGACGCCTCCCAAAGCTCCGCTGTTCCGCCCTCGTCCTCCTCGTCGTCTCACGCGACCAGAAGGGCCCCGAGCAGCCGCCATCGTCATCGTCTTCAAGCTTCGGCCCCGGCGCCCTTCTCCGTCGATTCGGCCACTCCGGCGCGCCCCCGAGCCCACTAACCCTCCCTGCAGCTCCGTGGTGAGCCTTTGACCCGATTCCCCCTCTCCCCGTGCCCTATCTCCCTCTCTAGCCGCCGTTCACAACGAGCCGAGAGCTCTTCGCCGACGGCCATGGCGCCGCCGCGGCCACAGTTGCTGCCGCCCGTGTTTGAGCACGTGTCTGCGCTCAGCGTGGTCCCAGGAGCCCAGAACAAGCATCCGTTCGTCCTCTCGTCAACCGTAGCCTCGTTTCCGTCGAGGTCCGAACCTCGGCCGCCGCCGCGAGCCTGATTCCGGCGAGCCCGCTCGACCTCAGCCCCTCCCGCTTGCTTAGATGGATACGGCTGAGCGCCAGCTACGCGTAGATGATCGCTGCCGCTGTTTTGGTCGCCGGAGGGCGTTTCCCGAGCCCTCCGCCGCGCCTGGACTCGCCGGCGGCTAAACGCCGGCGACCGCTGACCTGATGACCGGCGTGGGTTGACCCCACTGCCCGGTTTGACCCCTCTCTCTCACTGACCTGTGGGCCCCGCCCGGCTAATTAAGTTAGGTTAGTATTAACTAAGCTAGGTTAGTTTAGTTAGACACTGACACTCGGTACCCACCGGTCAGAGTTTGACCGGACTGTGCCACATTGACCTGCTGACGTCATCATGACGTCAGGATGACGCAGTAATGTTTTCTGGATTTGTTTTTATTCAGAAAATTCCAGAAAATGCCTAAAACTTCTAAAATTCATAGAAATTCAACCGTAACTCCAAATTAAATAATTTATATATGAAAAATTATCAGAAAAATTCAAGGAATCCATCTGTACCATTTTCATGCATGTTTGAACAATGGTTGTCCTCTGTTTTGGACAAAACAAATAAAGGGCATTTAAATAATCATATATGGGGTTGGAAATTGAATCTTGTATTCAAACCAACTTCATTTAAATCATAGCTATGTGCATTAGCCCAAAACACATTCATATTGCCATGTCATAGCATGCATCATATTGTGCATTGCATTGATCGTGCTTCTTCTGTGTTTGCCGGTATTTGTCCCCTCTCGATAGACGTGATACCGATGATGTGATCGTTGACACTGATGAAGACTCAATGTTATCTTCAGAAGTGCCAGGCAAGCAAAACCCCTTTGTTCATTCCGATACAATCCTACTCTCTCGCTCCTGCTCTCTTTTAATGCATTAGGACAACTACGATTCAACTGTTACTTGCTGCGGTAACTGAACCCCTTTATCCTTTGCATGACCTGTCATTGCCACAGTAAATAGATGAAACCCACTAGCATGAGTAGGAGTTGTTTGAGCCCTGTTGTGCCTACTCATTCATGTTTGTTTGTCATGCCTGCTACTGCTTAGAGTTGAGTCAGGTCTGATTCATCGGGGATGAATCAGAGGTGTGTGAACATGTCCTACTGTGTGTGAGCTAAGTGTGTGAACACGATTTGGTAAAGGTAGCGGTGAGAGGCCATGTAGGAGTACATGGTGGGTTGTCTCATTGCAGCCGTCCTCAGGAACTGAGTTCTATGTTTGTGATCCATGATTCAGCTACTACCATACATTGGGCCCTGAAATATGACCCCGCTCGACTTCTTATTCACCCTAGTCCTCTGTCCAGGAGTTGCAAGTAGTTTCTGGTGTTTGTAGTATGCTGGAGGCCGTGGACAGCGCTGACCGTAGGGGTGGGCTGTGATGCGGTAGGCACGTGGCCGGGTATACCGGGCGCCCGTTTGGTTTCACGGAACCCTGTTCACATTGTTTGGGGCTGTGAGCGAAACTCCGGCCGGATCTCCTCATGGATGGAACCCGAATAGGCGATAAACCTGGACTAGAGACTTGAGTGTTTAGGTAGGTCGTGGTCTACACCCACGTCGGCTTTTGCTTGAAGTCTGCCGAGCACATGTCGTGTGCAGACGCTAAGTGGTGGAAACATGTATGAAGAAGTACACCCCTGCAGGGTTAATATGATCTATTCGAATAGCCGTGTCCGCGGTAAAGGACTTCTGGGTTGCTTATATCAGTTCATAGACAAGTGAAAGTGGATACTCTAAAATACGCAAGATAAGCGTGAGTGCTATGGATGGCGTTCTCGTAGGGAGACGGGAGCGGTTCCATAGTGGTGTATTGGTTGGTGAATATGTGGACTCGTGTGCGCCACCTCAAAAGAGTTACATTGCAGTCGTAGTTCAGGATATCCACCGAGTCAAGCTGGCTTGCTGCAGTTAAACCCCACCATCCCCTTGTTGAAAATGATGCATATGTAGTTAGTTCTGATGTAAGTCTTGCTGGGTACATTTGTACTCACGTTTGCCTATTTTATGTTTTTGCAGAGAGACCTCAGTCTCGCTAGTAGTTCCGTATGGTCTTCGACGTTTAGCTTGTTACCTCAGCTACGATCTTGTGCCTCGGCAGGATCTGGTAGATAGTCAGGCTTCTCAGCCCTTTTTCATTTATAGATGTCTATACTCAGACATGATAGCTTCCGCTTGTGCTTTGATTTGTATGCTCTGATTGTTGGGTCATGAGACCCATGTTTGTAATATCTCGCTCCTCGGAGCCTATTGAATAAATTACTTGAGTCATAGAGTCATGTTGTGATGCCATGTTGTATTTGCACATATCGAGCATATTATGTGTATGTTATTGAAATGCTTGGTATGTGTGGGATCTGACCATCTAGTTGTTTATCTTTAGTAGCCTCTCTTACGGGGAAATGTCTCCTAGTGTTTCCACCGAGCCATGGTAGCTTGCTACTGCTCCGGAACACTTAGGCTGGCCGGCATGTGTCCTTCTTCGTTCCTGTGTTTGTCCCTTCGGGGAAATGTCACGCGATGAATACCGGAGTCCTGTTAGCCCGCTACAGCCCGGTTCACCGGAGTCCTGCTAGCCCAGTGCTACAGCCTGGATTCACTCGCTGATGACCGACACGTTCGATGCTAGGTCATGGATGCCTGTCCCTGTAAGTCTGTGCCACTTTGGGTTTACGACTAGCCATTTCAGCCCGGGCTCCTTATCATATGGATGCTAGCGACACTGTCATATACGTGTGCCAAAAGGCGCAAATGGTCCCGGGCAAAGGTAAGGCGACCCTCGTGGGAATACCGTGCGTGAGGCCGCAAAGTGATATGAGGTGTTACATGCTAGATCGATGTGGCATTGAGTCGGGGTCCTGACAGCGTTGGTATCAGAGCTTGACTGCCTGTAGGATTACCAAGCCAAACTTGTCGAAGTTGAGTCTAGAAATTCTTTAGTTATATAAGGGAATTGATTGTGGGATGGAACGTAAGGCTCTTTTTACTCCTTATACCTTATGCCCTTCTGATCTGAGTCATCTTATCTTTCCTACGGGGATTAAGAACTAGGCTATCTCTTCTTGGTATTAGGACCACGTGTTACTAATCAGTAGACTTATAAGATTGTTGGATTAAGCCTCAGTTCAGTTTCTACCTTTGTATGTTAATTATTGATCTCGAGACCTTGATATTGTGCTTCTGAGTGGTTATGCCACCATTTTTGTGAATGTCTCAAGTCTTTTCTGAGCATTTACAGCCGTTATGCTGTCCGAGTCATTCCAGGTTTCTAAATAGTCTGATGCATTTGCAAAATCCTTTCCCTCTGGTTTCGATGCTCCTTTATGCCAGCTCAATCACACTAATTGTTGAGTTGAGGTATTCTACTACCTCGACCTTTATGTTGGAATAATTATTATGACCCTAGGTGTCTCAGGGGATCATCTAGTGGTCTAGCCATGATTTGTGTCCTGGTGTGATGATTCTGGCCTTTATTCTCGAAAGCATTCCGTGATGCTACTTAGGAGTAGGTATTCTATTCCTGGGTTTTGAACCCGAGATTCATCCTACTTACATCATGTTGATAGTGTTGCTAGTTTCTTTAGGATAATAGTAACCTTTGCGATAGTCCTCGAGGTTCATGGTAGATCCTTCTTCCAATTACCATGAATCATTCTTGGCAGGAGTTCTTCTGAACCAAAAGATGACAACAAGAGCGCTCTCGATGAGTTCTCCATGCTATATTGTGACTCTGCCAGCTCAACCTTTCTGCATGGGTTATCCGGAAGAATTATGTTGAACTTGGTTCGACATACTAATTTATGCATCCACAACTCAGAAAGTTATATGTTCCTTTGAGTTGTCTCTCTTTAGTTGCATTCTGACCCTCGTCTATCAATTGATAGTCAAGAGTATGCGTGCGTTCGTTTATCGATGCCTATTACTCTTGTGGTCCGTCAAGCCATTCTATCGCGGAATGACTAGGAGAAACAAACTCCAGTACCTCTTCCATATCCAGGATTGGGTCAAAGAAGTTGTGCTCCGCAGATCAAATTGCTAATCCAGCTTTTGTTCTGTTCTACCTTGGAGTATTACCATCTTTATATCGGGATTGTTATAGGAATTGCACACCATCCTATGAACTCTTGGTACAGTGATACTTCTTGCCATCATTAGTCATTCCTCGGTCTTCGTGTTGATGCAACCGGAATACCGACAAATGAATTGTGATGTGTGAAATCAATACGCCTAGCAACCTCGTTGCTGGGTAGTTAAAGGACAATAATTTCATTCTTAGTGTGTTGGTATTGAATCATCATTCTAAGATTGATCGTGCTACCTAGTCCATTCTCCTGGTTCACTCCTCGATCGATGAGTTAGGATTATTTCAAATCCTTGCTCTATTGATCATATCGTCTTGCCCTGAAAAGCAAGATTGTTCTCGAGCTTAGTAACATACTGGTGGTTCGTGATTTTCTGAATATCTTCTCAGAAGTATTACCAGGTTGTCACCTGACCGCTATGTTGAGTTCGTGATCAAGTTGGTTTATTCCTGTAAACCACCCCTTCTCCAAGAATCCGTGTTGGATACCCTGAGCTAGTTGGATAAGCTAAACAACAACTTGGAGAGTCGGAAGATAAAAGCTTGTCCGACTTAGTTCATGTTAAGGGATATCTTTTTGTGTGTGTGTGTGTGTGTTGAAGAAAGATGATATCTTCATCAATTGGTCCTTGTGAACAATTGTTGGATCTATTATCTTACCCAAACCTTTTATTGAGTATGGGCTATCCTCAAACCAAGTCAGAACCAACGATGTTCGTAATGTTGTCTTACTCGTGGATTTTCCTCGAGCATACACCATTACATCTTTTGGTCTGATCAATGCTATCACTGTGTTCACTTAACTATAGAATTCCTTTTATATGGAAACCTGGATGAATTGTTGTTGAGCCCATCGACAACATCCTTGCTTTCTCCATAAATTTTGCTGAACATTAAGTTAGTGTTGGAAACTTTTGAAGCATTTGTTCATGCTAGCTCATGAAGCATATGTTCGGGTGTAAGAAGTGACTTCCTCTAGTTCATGTGCATTTGATGCATAGTTGCCGCCGTGAATTTGAGAAAGTCAATGTTGCTTCCTCTGGAATCATCGCAAGTCAGTCATGCACACGTGCGAAGTATTCTGTGGTCTGGAGACTTGCAACCTTCATTCCATATGTGTATCCTAGCACACCAAGCCACTGACTGATTTGTTCAAGGAGAAGGAGTATCTTCATAAGAGCTAATCCGGACTTATGAAAGAACTTCGATATCCTCGCTGATGGTTCCCAACCAGAACTCGGTAGTGTTTTATTGTAAGACTACCATGTGGGCATGCTTGTCTGGGACAACGTGTTCACATGTTTGTAGCAGAACCAGCTCATGTTTTGGAGCTTGCTATCGTAGTTCATCTCCCGAGAATCCCGCAACGTCATCTCGTCGATTTGTGTTGCAAACTTTCATTTTTCTTCCTAGACTCGACGAGTCTAGAATATCCTGACACCAACCAGATCTGAATCTCAGGCAGATATGATGGTTGGAATATTTCCCAAGAATTATAATATTGGTCGCGTGATAACCGGTAAAGTGGATGTCGTGGCCAACACACCCAGCCGGAAGACCTGTTATTATAATATCTTGATTGATGAAGTTGGCCACCTCCCCATAGGGATTTCGTATGATTTACTCCTTAGCTGCCCCTATGGATTTCTGAGATCCCGAAGTCCGACCTTTTTACTTGATGTTCTAGATATTAAACCATATCTATGAATGGGTTACACTAG
Organism: Triticum aestivum; assembly: GCF_018294505.1. Taxonomy (NCBI): domain Eukaryota; kingdom Viridiplantae; phylum Streptophyta; class Magnoliopsida; order Poales; family Poaceae; genus Triticum; species Triticum aestivum. The sequence continues at coordinate 267,803,282 of NC_057801.1, forward strand.
CACATCAAGAAGAACATTAGAAGCGGAGTGCTAAATGTCTCTCGGTCGATCATCCAGACTTTATTTCCTTGGCCCCGCCAAGGGTGAAATCTGAGAAAGTGTTATCTTCCTTTGCATCTGCATCATCCATCATCATTCATCATGGTAGCAAGTTGTGTTGCCAGGATCCTTGACACGGATGTTGGTAAAACCTTGATGAATATGGAAATGCTCAAGTTCTTGAGAGCACGCACAAGCGCTACGTGTTATCATCGGCACTAACTGGGTTTGCTCTCAGCCTCCTCGGTTATGCTATAACCACTCCAACAGTGAATTCACTCTTTATTGTTGGGTTCTTCCTCAGTTACCAGAATCATTCCCATCATTTGCATTTTGTTCCCAGCTTGCACCGCCAATGGGCCATTCTACCATGGGTCTCTTCCATTTCCGGTGATAAGCAAATTCATCCATTGCGTTGTCTTCAACAAGGTAATCCACATCATCCAAGTCCGAGTATGCCATTCTACCGACCCCCTCCAAACGATCGCTCGAGAATTGCCTTAGGCTGGTATAAAGGTTTTCAATGATCTCTGAATCAAAGGTAATTCTTTTTGCCACTTAAGGTAATGATCTACGAATCACCCTCCTCCAGGATGTTTCGTCGCGGTATCATGGCAACTCAACTCCTCGCTACGTGGGCAATCGTTTACCACCTTCTTAAGTGTGGAATTGTTGTCCACCTAGTGAACCTTCGTCATCCGTTTCTTTCCACCCCTCTTGATGTGTATCTCGTGTCTCAACCCGAGAGATGGTCCTATGTCTCATTCTGTGAGTTGTTCGATCTTCGAGAAGATCGACCCTTCTAGAGTCTCCTTCTTCCCTCCATGTCATGTTGACAGGATTTCTCAGAGCAAGACTTCAAGACAATGATGGTGATCGAATCAACGTTCCTATGAAGTGCAACCTGGATCGTGAAGATTGTGCTAGTTTGCGTTCCCCCTTCACCTTACCCTACGCTTGAATCTCGGGACGAGATTTTTGTTTAGTGGGGGTGAGTTGTCATAGCCCTAGAATATTGTTTGTAGATAGTTGCATCTTCATCCAGGCATCATATTTAAATTTCTGAAACATGAATTGAGGATTGTTGAAGCCTCAAAACTTTAATTAAAAGCAGGGCAAAAGAACCCTGGAAAATGCATTCAATGATTCCAAAATGGCCTTAACTAATGTTGGTTATATTTTGGCCAGGGTTTTACACAAAACCAAAAATAATGAACATTTTGAGGAATATTTTGAGCATTGAATTTAAATCATATTCTATTTGAATTTGGAATTATATTCATAATATATAATGAATATATTTTCAAATGACCTGAGATATTTTTTTGTATTTGTGAAAAAGTCCATCAAGTGACTTAAAATATCCAGGGGAGTTTTGGCACTGTTTTCAAATTTGTTTGAATTTGAATTCAGTGGCAACTAAATAAGAAAAACAAAACAGAACAGAAATAAGAGAGAGAGAGAAGGACTTACCTGGCGCTCACCGAAGCCCACCTGGACAGCCCAACACTGTGCAGCCCAACCACCAGGGGGCATGCCTGTCTTCTTCCCGTGCCAGCGCACGAAGCAGCTCGGTGGCGAGCACCGCCACCGCGCTTGGCCACCTCCTGCCTGGTTGCCTCCCTCCTCGACGCCCGGAGACGCCATGCGCATCCCCGACCCCCTCTCACTTCTCCCTCGCTCTCTGGACCTCCCTCCCCCTCGCTCCTCTGCTTCCCCTCCTACGACCGAATGGAGCCCGTCGCCGCCGACCAGCGCTCGCGCGGCCACAGCCACCGTCTCGCCTCCCCGACGCCTCCCAAAGCTCCGCTGTTCCGCCCTCGTCCTCCTCGTCGTCTCACGCGACCAGAAGGGCCCCGAGCAGCCGCCATCGTCATCGTCTTCAAGCTTCGGCCCCGGCGCCCTTCTCCGTCGATTCGGCCACTCCGGCGCGCCCCCGAGCCCACTAACCCTCCCTGCAGCTCCGCGGTGAGCCTTTGACCCGATTCCCCCTCTCCCCGTGCCCTATCTCCCTCTCTAGCCGCCGTTCACAACGAGCCGAGAGCTCTTCGCCGACGGCCATGGCGCCGCCGCGGCCACAGTTGCTGCCGCTCGTGTTTGAGCACGTGTCTGCGCTCAGCGTGGTCCCAGGAGCCCAGAACAAGCATCCGTTCGTCCTCTCGTCAACCGTAGCCTCGTTTCCGTCGAGGTCCGAACCTCGGCCGCCGCCGCGAGCCTGATTCCGGCGAGCCCGCTCGACCTCAGCCCCTCCCGCTTGCTTAGATGGATACGGCTGAGCGCCAGCTACGCGTAGATGATCGCTGCCGCTGTTTTGGTCGCCGGAGGGCGTTTCCCGAGCCCTCCGCCGCGCCTGGACTCGCCGGCGGCTAAACGCCAGCGACCACTGACCCGATGACCGGCGTGGGTTGACCCCACTGCCCGGTTTGACCCCTCTCTCTCACTGACCTGCGGGCCCCGCCCGGCTAATTAAGTTAGGTTAGTATTAACTAAGCTAGGTTAGTTTAGTTAGACACTGACACTCGGGACCCACCGGTCAGAGTTTGACCGGACTGTGCCACGTTGACCTGCTGACGTCATCATGACGTCAGGATGACGCAGTAATGTTTTCTGGATTTGTTTTTATTCAGAAAATTCCAGAAAATGCCTAAAACTTCTAAAATTCATAGAAATTCAACCGTAACTCCAAATTAAATAATTTATATATGAAAAATTATCAGAAAAATTCAAGGAATCCATCTGTACCATTTTCATGCATGTTTGAACAATGGTTGTCCTCTGTTTTGGACAAAACAAATAAAGGGCATTTAAATAATCATATATGGGGTTGGAAATTGAATCTTGTATTCAAACCAACTTCATTTAAATCATAGCTATGTGCATTAGCCCAAAACACATTCATATTGCCATGTCATAGCATGCATCATATTGTGCATTGCATTGATCGTGCTTCTTCTGTGTTTGCCGGTATTTGTCCCCTCTCGATAGACGTGATACCGATGATGTGATCATTGACACTGATGAAGACTCAATGTTATCTTCAGAAGTGCCAGGCAAGCAAAACCCCTTTGTTCATTCCGATACAATCCTACTCTCTCGCTCCTGCTCTCTTTTAATGCATTAGGACAACTACGATTCAACTGTTACTTGCTGCGGTAACTGAACCCCTTTATCCTTTGCATGACCTGTCATTGCCACAGTAAATAGATGAAACCCACTAGCATGAGTAGGAGTTGTTTGAGCCCTGTTGTGCCTACTCATTCATGTTTGTTTGTCATGCCTGCTACTGCTTAGAGTTGAGTCAGGTCTGATTCATCGGGGATGAATCAGAGGTGTGTGAACATGTCCTACTGTGTGTGAGCTAAGTGTGTGAACACGATTTGGTAAAGGTAGCGGTGAGAGGCCATGTAGGAGTACATGGTGGGTTGTCTCATTGCAGCCGTCCTCAGGAACTGAGTTCTATGTTTGTGATCCATGATTCAGCTACTACCATACATTGGGCCCTGAAATATGACCCCGCTCGACTTCTTATTCACCCTAGTCCTCTGTCCAGGAGTTGCAAGTAGTTTCTGGTGTTTGTAGTATGCTGGAGGCCGTGGACAGCGCTGACCGTAGGGGTGGGCTGTGATGCGGTAGGCACGTGGCCGGGTATACCGGGCGCCCGTTTGGTGTCACGGAACCCTGTTCACATCGTTTGGGGCTGTGAGCGAAACTCCGGCCGGATCTCCTCATGGATGGAACCCGAATAGGCGATAAACCTGGACTAGAGACTTGAGTGTTTAGGTAGGTCGTGGTCTACACCCACGTCGGCTTTCGCTTGAAGTCTGCCGAGCACATGTCGTGTGCAGACGCTAACTGGTGGAAACATGTATGAAGAAGTACACCCCTGCAGGGTTAATATGATCTATTCGAATAGCCGTGTCCGCGGTAAAGGACTTCTGGGTTGCTTATATCAGTTCATAGACAAGTGAAAGTGGATACTCTAAAATACGCAAGATAAGCGTGAGTGCTATGGATGGCGTTCTCGTAGGGAGACGGGAGCGGTTCCATAGTGGTGTATTGGTTGGTGAATATGTGGACTCGTGTGCGCCACCTCAAAAGAGTTACATTGCAGTCGTAGTTCAGGATAGCCACCGAGTCAAGCTGGCTTGCTGCAGTTAAACCCCACCATCCCCTTGTTGAAAATGATGCATATGTAGTTAGTTCTGATGTAAGTCTTGCTGGGTACATTTGTACTCACGTTTGCCTATTTTATGTTTTTGCAGAGAGACCTCAGTCTCGCTAGTAGTTCCGTATGGTCTTCGACGTTTAGCTTGTTACCTCAGCTACGATCTTGTGCCTCGGCAGGATCTGGTAGATAGTCAGGCTTCTCAGCCCTTTTTCATTTATAGATGTCTGTACTCAGACATGATAGCTTCCGCTTGTGCTTTGATTTGTATGCTCTGATTGTTGGGTCATGAGACCCATGTTTGTAATATCTCGCTCCTCGGAGCCTATTGAATAAATTACTTGAGTCATAGAGTCATGTTGTGATGCCATGTTGTATTTGCACATATCGAGCATATTATGTGTATGTTATTGAAATGCTTGGTATGTGTGGGATCTGACCATCTAGTTGTTTATCTTTAGTAGCCTCTCTTACGGGGAAATGTCTCCTAGTGTTTCCACCGAGCCATGGTAGCTTGCTACTGCTCCGGAACACTTAGGCTGGCCGGCATGTGTCCTTCTTCATTCCTGTGTCTGTCCCTTCGGGGAAATGTCACGCGATGAATACCGGAGTCCTGTTAGCCCGCTACAGCCCGGTTCACCGGAGTCCTGCTAGCCCAGTGCTACAGCCTGGATTCACTCGCTGATGACCGACACGTTCGATGCTGGGTCATGGATGCCTGTCCCTGTAAGTCTGTGCCACTTTGGGTTTACGACTAGCCATGTCAGCCCGGGCTCCTTATCATATGGATGCTAGCGACACTGTCATATACGTGTGCCAAAAGGCGCAAACGGTCCCGGGCAAAGGTAAGGCGACCCCCGTGGGAATACCGTGCGTGAGGCCGCAAAGTGATATGAGGTGTTACATGCTAGATCTATGTGGCATTGAGTCGGGGTCCTGACAATGAGCCATGAAAAACCAGTAATAGATGAGACCCTTTATAATAGTGATTACATGTTGAGACATTTTCTTGGTAATAATCAATTTTTTTATGAGAATCATAAAAAGGAAATCCCCGCTTTAGATAAAACCCAACAAGTTTTCAACGATGTTAATCAATGATATTCTTGGATTGTTGATGGGGCGATACGAAGATGGGCAACTTGATAATGCTAAATTTCTATGGACAATGTGTTTAAATTCATTTTTGCAAAACTTCCTGATAAAAACACATCTATGGAAAATAAGAAGAAAGATGACAAAATTTGAATCTTTGCTTTATGCCTAGCTAGGGGCGTAAAACGATAGCACTTGTTGGGAGGCAACCCAATGAATAAAATTTATTTTTGCCTTTTTTCTTTTTGTTCTTGAGTGTTTGCACAATTATGCTATTGTTATGATTGCGTTTTTATGTTTTAATTAGTGTTTGGGCCAAGCAAAGCCTTCGGGATCATGTTGGGTGATAGTTGATCTGATCTTGTTGGAAATCAGAAACTTTGTGCGTCAGTAACATAATTGTTTAGAAATACAGAAGCGTGATAAAATTCTAGATTTTTACACAAGTTGATATAAAAATTTCCTACGTTTTGCTAATTTTTCAGAATTTTTGGAGTTACAGAAGTACGAACTTTTCAGATTACTACACAGTGTTCTGTT